>NW_023494556.1:0-58702 GCF_011100635.1 Trichosurus vulpecula | reverse complement strand
ATTGCCTTATTAAAAGGGAAAAACACAATCTTCCTTATATCTAATATTTCTTTTCACTTCTTATTAAATAACAAAACTAACATTTCCTATTGAATTTTGCTTCCTCCTCAAATTACTGTGCTTTGATTTTGTACACATTTTAGATGACCTTATTTGTATATACTCATACATGTACATGTCTCCCTCCATAGAAAATAAGTCCCTTGAGAGCAGGGACTAGTTCATTTTTGACATAGTATCTCCACTGGCTGGCGATGGTGTCAGCATTGAATAGGTGGTTATTGATGGATGGAAGAAAGAAAGAAAGAAAGAAAGAAAGAAAGAAAGAAAGAAAGAAAGAAAGAAAGAAAGAAAAGAAGGAAGGAAGGAGGAAGGAGGGAAGGAAGAAAGAAAAAGAAAGAAAGAAAGAAAGAAAGAAAGAGAGAGAAAGAAAGAAAGAAGGAAAGAAGGAAGGAAAGAAGGAAAGAGGAAGGAAGGAAGGAAGGAAGGAAGGAAGGAAGGAACAAAGGAAGGAAGGAAGGAAGGAAAGGAAGGAAGAAAGGGAGAAAGAAGGGGAGGGAAAGAAAGAGAGAAAAGTAAATAAAGAGAAAGAAAGGGAAGGAAGTAAGGAAACAAAGTAGGAAGGAAAAAAGGGAAGGAGGGAAGGAGAAAAAGAAAGTGAAAGAAAAGAAATGGCTAGATAATAGACTGATAGATGAATGGATGGAGAGAGAGTAAATTTATTAAAGGCTTACTATGTGTCAGACAATGTGTTAAATTCTAGAGATACATATAACTGCAAATTAGAAAGTTTCTGCCCTCAAAGTGCTTATATTCTAATGTGGGAAAATAACACATGAAAAGAGTTTGGAAAAGGGAGGGAGACTGAAAGGAAGACTGTAGGAAGTGATATAATGACTTAGCTCCTGAATAACTAAGATAGAAGCCTTCCCTATTGGAGAAATGGAGGGTGAGGAGTAAAGTCCTAGTTTCCAGAGGGGTGGAGATAGTCTGAGACTTAGGTTCAATCAGGAGCAAGAGTGTCACCCTTGACTCCAAAACTCTTCACCAGTCTAACTTGGTTTCCATTACTTTCCTTGCATTTTCTGTCTCCGAAACCCAATCATTCAGCTCCTCTTAGTCAACTCAACTCTTTTGTCTTCTTGCCCGAGTATCTATCTACTTCCCACCATCTCTCCTTATCCCTAACATGCCCCTTTCACATTTGGCAATCCTGCTCTGTCTTTTTCATTTTATTCCTAAAATGAAACATCATCAATGAAGCTTGGCCAGACTCATTGGAAGATGGGTAATAAACTTGCACTGGATGGGTCCCACCCTGTCTAGACAGGCACCTCCTCAGGTTCTTCTTCATGTCTTTGCTTCTGCATCATATACCAATACATAATGAGCACATTTAGACACTTCTTCAATATTTGCGCATTTTTCTGAATGCCCCCCACATTTACACGTGGGGTGCATCATCTTTTTAATGACAAAATTCTACTGCTGCTGTTATATGCCAGCCAACGTTAACCACTGTCAGGAAAGATTTCAAGTGAATCATAGAACAACAAACTTTCAGAAAAATCCACCTTGTAGATGTTCCAAAGGTCAAAGGAGGTAGAAGCAAGTTGGGCACAGCCCATTATCAAAACTGACTTAATAGTAACAACAGTAATAGGCAACTTACTAGCCTGCTCTTCCAGTTGCTAAATTCCTCCCTGGAACTTCCATTTGAAGCAGTTCCTGGGCCAGCCATGATCAGTTCCTTGATCAGCTCATGATTCCCCAGACTACCTCTCCACCTTGTTTCCTTATGAGTACCTATAATCCTCACCCCACTCCTACATTAAAATGTAAATTATTTTGAGGGCACGGACTGTCTTTCTTTTTGCCTGTATTTGTATTCCCAGGGCTTAACAATGCATGGCATGTAGTAAGTATTTAATAATGTTTTAATCTATCTCCCTGACTTTTACATCATGGTTTGAAGGCACTTTACTGATATTAGCTCATTTGATTCTCTTAATAACCCTTTGGATAAACACTATAGACCTTTTCACCCTCATTTCACAGAAGCCACATTTTTTTTTCCTATTTTGTATGTCGATAATGGAAGGCTAACATTTAAGACGTCAGTGTTCAGTCGTCACTCCCACCTCGAAAGAAATATTGAGCCTGAAAACAATTTGTCAGTGTCTATACGCCAAATTTATTTGGGTTAACTTGGGTGCTGTTGCCTATGATTGTGATGTTTGCCATGTTTATTAAAAGTTGGTGCAGGGAATAGTGCTGGACTAGATTCAGGAAGAATTAGGTCCAAGTCCCATCTATGACATAATTGTCTGTGTGACTTGGGCAAGTCCCTTAACCTTTACCTGGGTAATTTATTCAGAAGTTTACTTAAATAACCTAGATTTTTAATAATAATTTTACTAATAAAGGGATCCAAAGGAAGAAAAATTTTCTTAGTAGAAATTTAAATAAATATTCTAAAATATGGGTGACATACTAGACAAAGACCTCAGACACATAGTCAGGAAGACCTGAATTCAAGGTCTGCGTCTAACATAGATGAGTTGTGTGACCTTGGGCAAGTCATACAACTTCATAGTGATCAGGCATCTCTCTAAAGCTCCAATTTGCAAAACAATCATAGATTTACTTTAGTAAAATAAGTTCCCTTGCTGGGGTTTCTCTACATCAATTCAATCATGGGGCTGGTCTTAAAAAATAAAACTGAATTAAAAACCATGTATGAAATTCTGTAACTTTGATTAGTGTCCTAAATAATACTAGACAAAGGGCACCAACACCTTTGTGGAGAGGAGAATATACATTGACCTAGCCATGTGGTACCTCTGACTCTCTAGGGAGATTGGGGGAGTGGCTCGAGACCACAGCGATTGAACTGCTCTTTTCTTTCCTATCCCACTTTCCTCTTCAGGTTACTCTCTGTGCCTCTATGACCCCTCCCCATTGTCTTATCTGCTCTACCTCTGCCTCCTGTCCCCAACTTAATTTTCTCTAGGTACCATTTAATTTTCATGACCTTTAAGTTAATAAATGCTTCTAATTACTTTAGGCAAATGTGTTACTAAGAAAACTGATCCTTAGGTTAATTGGCCTTTGGATAATTGATTGTTGATTCAATGACCTAGAGCCAACCTGTGGTCCAACTCTCTTAAGTAATAAACTCACCACTCCTCGAAAGCTACTTCTAAGGACTTGTGTCTGATGGTAGCCATCTCTTGGGTAGGGTGGGGAGAGGGTAAAATAAAAGAAAATGAATAAATTTACAAAATAATTTTGTTGTATATTTGAAAGGAATAGCAAGTGATGTTTAATAGATTTGCAGTTTTATGTAGAATGATCTTTTCTTATTGTGTTATGTTATGGAAATATTGGTTTTATCATATAAATATGTATTAATGTAAAAAAGGGGGGGATACCAGGAAATATTTATTCCTCTCCAAATATGCTCATTATAGCTCTTCACTGTCCCTTGCAAGTCCAAACTCTAGACTGTATCTTGATTACCTGATGAGGTGGAGAGATTTCTCAGATGAATGACATTCTTATCCTGAGGAAACCAGATGGCCCAGTAGATAGCAATATATTTGGAATCAGAAAGACCTGAACTTGAATCCTGTACTGAATCCTTACTAGCTCTGTAACTCTGTACAAGTCATTATTTAGACTCCTTAAGACTCAGTTCCCCGATCTGTAAAATGAGGATGATAATAGCTCAAATACCTCATGGGACCATATAACATATATATATATATATATATATATATATATATATATATGAATTTGAAAACCCTAAAGCATTATAAAGGATATCCCAACATTAAAACTTCAGTAAGGCTTTTGGGATCTTCTGTATCAATACTAGCTATTGTTACCATCAGCTAAAGTAATGAAGAGGAAGAATTCTTCTCGCTAGAGGGAATATCGGGGAAAAATAGAATGAGGGCTCTGCGGTCTGAGTGGAGGACATGGAGGCCTTTAGCAATTCCTCAGGCTTGGGAATGGCTAGCTACATCTCTGAGCCAGATTCAGAGAATGTGGTGGTTACTTAATATGATCCCAGGCTAATATCTAAGATCTAAGAACAGGGCCTTAATTGAGTGAAAGAGAAAAGGGTAAGGAATGGTACAGGAAACAGGAAACCAGTTCCTAGGGAGAGAGTGGGAGTCAAAATAGAGGAGATGGTGATTAGGGGCATCCAGTGGACAAACCCTGATATAGCCAAACGGGGGCAAGGGCCAAGGTTCATTAGGAGTTGGAAAGTGATGCTTGAGAACACAACCAGTTGCAGGCAGTACCTCAGGAGCCAAAATCTCATCATTATAAAGCTTATTAAAAAGTTTCTATTTTAAAAGAGAGAGAGAGAAGAAGAAATATGTGAGTAATAGAATGTTTACTTCTTAGCACAGGAAGCAGAAAAAGGATCAGAGCTGTTTATTGGAAAGAACATGGGGCAGGGAGGCTGGAGAGCTTGATTATAGCCCTAGGGCTTCACTGAGTTGTAGAGCCCAAGATATATCCTGGGACTACTCTGTGCCTCAGTTTTTACATCTGTATAATGGATATATCTGGATATATGGATATATATATATATATATATATATATATATATATATAAAATATATATCCATAATATAATATAATGGATATACATAATGGATATTTTTATATCTGTATATATTTGGTCTACCTGCCACCCCAGAGTAATTGTGAGAGCCAAATGAAGTTCCATAAGTGAGAAAGCTAGGATGAACATTACTGGTGGGGATGAAGAGAATAAATTGTGCTACTGGAGGAGATGCTGCATGGCTTCCAGGGAACAGGGCAAGAGGTGAATGAACTGGGAAGTAAGAGCACGTGGTGAACCCAAGCCAGACGCCACTTGGTACAAGAAGAAATGGTTCCAAAACAAAACAACCACAGGAGGAGCAGAAGGTTAAGGTTTTGAAGGCATCAAATTTACCTCTATGCCTAATGCTACACCAGGTGATGGACAATGATGTATTAGTAAACATTTAACAACCAGTTCACCAAAATGAGTATACTTATCATCATATCAGAATGCTTTTGAGTTTAATTTTCATTATCAACAGTTTCTCCATCATTTTCTTAAGTCTAGACAATGAACAAAAAATTTGGGGCATCGCTACTGAAAATTTAATGATTGGCGCTTGAGCTGGCTCCAGCACACCACTTGTGTTAGTGGGGGGGATGGTGGGGTAGGAGGGAGATAAGACAACATAAGGAAAATGTATGACTTAACATGTTATGCTGGAGAGTTTTATAGACTTAAGTGTCTGGAAGACCTGGGTTCAAATCCCATCTCATTAGCTATGTGACCATAGGCAAATCACTTCATTTCTCAGTGGATTGAGTGATCTTCGAAGGACCTTCCAGCTCTAAATCTATGATCCTATGGCTTTTATTACTTTTTTTGCTTGATTTTTTACTTAAATTTTAAAAATTAAAATTTAATTTAAAATTAAAAATTTAAATTTATTTTAAAATTAAATTTAAAGTTAAAGCTAATATTAAATTTTAAAATTTAATTTAAAAATTTTAATTTAAAAAAATACTTTTAAACTTTTGCCCTCACCATCAACTGAGGACATGTTGAAATTTCAGAGGTCAGATGCACATGGGAGTTTGGGAGAAGAGAGAATACAGGGAAACAGCTGAAGGATTGTAAGATGAAGGCTAAAAGGAGAAAGATTAGCATGAGAGAGATGTCAAAGATGTGGCTAAAAAGGATATTAAGGTATTGGCATTAGCATTTCTAAGAGCAGTTGCCACCTTTGAGGTTGGATGGAAAATAGAATTGGGAGGATCAATATTTCTTATTCCCCCATCTGATAACCACTATGCACCACTGCCCCACCACACTCCCTAATACACCTAATAAAAATGGCCTTTTATCCATTGAGCATATACTTATGTACCATGATGGAATGCTAGTTATTTGAGGGGCAAGACTTGTTCTACTTGTGCCTTATAAATATCCCAGCAGATATTTGTAGGGGGGCAGAGCCAAGATGGCCGCATGAAGGCAGCATCTTACCGGAGCTCTCTCACAAGGTCTGTCAGATTCCTATAAAAAAGTGAATTGGAGCAGATTTGAGAGAGTCAGAAACCGCGAGCAGCCTTCATGGGGCAAATTTCCGAGCCGAGAGAGTCTGAAAGGCCGAAGGCACGAACCTGTAGGCTCAGAGAGGGCTCGGAGTGCAGCGTGCGGAGCTGCTCCAGACCAAAGCGGAAGTGGCCGGCTGGGAAATCCACGTGGGAGACAGTCTGGGAGAAAGCTGGGCACCCGAAACTGGCAGAGATCCCCAGGACTCCCAACACCGGACGGCAGTCTGTGGGAGCGAGGAGAGACAGTGCAACGAACGCCACAGGCCAACTCCTGACGCTTGCAGCCCAGGAACTCGGCTTCTTGAACTTCCGGAAGACACAATGGCCAGGTAAACGGCTCTAATCCCAACCCCCCTCACCCAGAGAATTCCTCGGGGAAAAAAAAGAAAGCTGAAACAGAGGAGAAAGTAGTGGGGCCTCACAGGAAAAATAATAGAAGATCATTAGTCCCAGAGGGGCAGAGCCAGCAGGGGTCAACACCAGGAGCCCAGACATAATCTTGCTCTCCCAGGGGAAGTGCCGGAGATCAGCTCAAACAACAAACAGCTGAGACCATTGCTGAAAAGCAAGTGCTGGAGAGCACCCATAGGGAGAGAGAAGCCAGGGAGTCAGACCCCTCCCCACACTTCAGGAAACTGAAGGTTATAATTCTAGTCTCACAATCCCCAGAATAAGAAAGCTGGGACAGAGAGTCCTGAGCCCCATAGACAGAAACTTGTTGAAAAGCCAGGAAAAGGCAAAACAACAAACATGAAGAAGAACACAAAAAAACTGAGGACAATAGATTCTTTTTATGGAGACAGGCAGGATCAAAATACCAATACGGAAGAGGATGGTAACGACACTATAGACGTGCCTGATACCTCAAAAGGTAATGTGAACTGGTCTCCAGCCCAAAAAACATTGCTGGAAGAGCTAAAGGAGGATTTAAAAAACCAAATTAGGGAGGTAAAAGAAAACATGGAAAAAATGGAAAAGTCCCTAAAGAATAAGATTGGCGAAATGGCTACAGAGATTCAGAATCTAGAGAGAGAAAATCACACCCTGAGAGGCAAAATCAACCAATTGGAAAAGGAGACTCAAAAGCAAAATGAAAACACTAACTCATTAAAAATTAGAGTTGAGCAAGTGGAAGCTAATGAATCTATGAGGCACCAAGAAGTAGTAAAACAAAATGTAAAGAATGAAAAAATAGAAAATAATGTGAAATATCTGATTGGCAAAACAACTGACCTGGAAAATAGATCCAGGAGAGACAATTTAACAGTTATTGGTCTACCAGAAATCCACGATGAAAAAAGGAGCCTTGACAGTATCTTCGAAGAAATTATCAAAGACAACTGCCCAGAGGTCCTAGAACCAGAGGGCAAAATAGTCATTGAAAGATTTCACCAATCACCCCCTGAAAGAGATCCCAAACTGAAAACACCAAGAAATATTATACCAAATTTCAGAACTATAAACTCAAGGAGAAAATACTGCAAGCAGCCAAAAAGAAGCAATGCAAATATTGTGTAACTACAGTCAGGATCATGCAGGATCTCTCAGCTTCCACATTAAAAGACAGGAGAAATTGGAATATGATATTCCGAAGGGCAAAGGAGCTGGGACTACAACCAGGGATCAGCTACCCAACAAAAATAAGCATAATTTTTCAGGCAAGGCATGGACATTCAATGAAATAAGGGAATTCCAGACCTTCCTGAAGGCCAGAACTCAATGGAAAATTTGATCTCCAAATACAAAACTCAAGAGAGACATAAAAAGGTAACCAGGGGGAAAAACCCCACAAACCTTATTAACCAATAAGGGCAGGTTGTTTACATCTTTATGTGGGATTATATCATCTTATGTATGAGGGGGCGGAGCCAAGATGGCGGCTGGTAAGCAGGAACTAGTGTGAGCTCCATACCGAGTCCTTCCAAAAACCTATAAAAAATGGCTCTGAACCAATTCTAGAACGGCAGAACCCACAAAACAGCAGAAGGAAGCAGGGCTCCAGCCCAGGACAGCCTCGATGGTCTCTGGGTAAGGTCTATCCCACACGGAGATGGGAGCTGGGAGCTGGGAGCTGGGAGCTGGGAACGGAGTGGAGCAGAGCCCAGCCTGAACAGAGTGGACCATCCAGACCAGAAGCCGGGCAGAGGGGGCCCTAGCGCCCTGAATCAGTGAGCTGCGGCAGTTACCAGAGTTCTCAACCCACAAACACCAAAGACTGCAGAGAAGGTTAGTGGGAAAAGCTCCAGGAGTAGAAGGAGTTCACGGTCCGGTGTCCAGCCCCGGGGGCAGCAGAGGTCGGGCAGCTACAGCTATTGTTACTTTCGGCTCCAGGCCCACCTGGTGGGAGGAATTAAGTGGTGGATCAGAGCAGGAGTGAACAGCCTGCTGAAGATCTAAGCCCAGTCCGGGTTGGGGATTGGGGAAGGAGCAGTGCTGGTGTGGCAGAGCTGGCACCTCCCCCCCAAACGTGGAACATAGAACTCTCTAGTCTACAAGCAGTCATATCCCACTGAAAAACTCAAAGGTCAAGTTAGTTGGCTGGGAATATGGACAGGCAGAGAAAACGCACCCAGATTCAGTCTCAGACTTTGCATTCTTTCTTTGCTGACAAAGAAGACCAAAACATACAGCCTAAAGAAGTCAATAAAGTGCAAGAGCCTACACCAAAAGCCTCCAAGAAAAACATGAACTGGTCCCAGGCCATGGAAGAGCTCAAAAAGGATTTGGAAAAGCAAGTTAGAGAAGTAGAGGAAAAATTGGGAAGAGAAATGAGAAGGATGCGAGAAAACCATGAAAAACAAGTCAATGACTTGCTAAAGGAGACCCAAAAAAACACCAAAAAATACACTGAAGAAAATAACACCTTAAAAAACAGACTAACTCAAATGGCAAAAGAGCTCCAAAAAACCAATGAGGAGAAGAATGTCTTGAAAGGCAGAATTAGCCAAATGGAAAAGGAGGTCCAAAAGACCACTGAAGAAAATACTACTTTAAAAATTAGATTGGAGCAAGTGGAAGCTAGTGACTTTATGAGAAATCAAGATATTATAAAACAGAACCAAAGGAATGAAAAAATGGAAGATAATGTGAAATATCTCACTGGAAAAACCACTGACCTGGAAAATAGATCCAGGAGAGATAATTTAAAAATTATTGGACTACCTGAAAGCCATGATCAAAAAAAGAGCCTAGATATCATCTTTCAGGAAATTATCAAGGAGAACTGTGCTGATATTCTAGAGCCACAGGGCAAAATAGAAATTGAAAGAATCCATCGATCGCCTCCTCAAATAGATCCCAAAAAGAAATCTCCTAGGAATATTGTCACCAAATTCCAGAGCTCCCAGATCAAGGAGAAAATATTGCAAGCAGCCAGAAAGAAACAATTTGAGTGTTGTGGAAACCCAATCAGAATAACCCAAGATCTGGCAGCCTCTACATTAAGAGATCGAAGGGCTTGGAATATGATATTCCGGAGGTCAATGGAGCTAGGATTAAAACTTAGAATCACCTACCCAGCAAAACTGAGTATCATGCTCCAAGGCAAAATATGGATTTTCAATAAAATAGAGGACTTTCAAGCTTTCTCAGTGAAAAGACCAGAACTGAATAGAAAATTTGACTTTCAAACACAAGAATCAAGAGAAGCATGAAAAGGTAATCAAGAAAAAGAACAAGAAAAAGAAATTGCAAGGGACTTACTAAAGGTGAACTGTTTTGTTGACATTCCTACATGGAAAGATGATGTGTATGATTCAAGAGACCTCAGTATTAGGGTAGCTGAAGGGAATATGCATACATATATGTTTATGTATATATGTATACATAATACATATATATGTGTATACATAATACATATGTATACATAATACATATATATGTATATATGTGTATATGTATATATATATGGGTGAATGTGTATGTATGTACGTATCTATATGTGTATGTATATATGTGTATATATATATATATATATATATACACAGAGAGAGAGATAGAGAGAGAGTTAGAGAGAGTTTGAGAGTGAGAGAGAGAGAGAGAGAGAGAGAGAGAGAGAGAGAGAGAGAGAGAGAGAGAGGGACAGAGCGGACACAGGGTGAGTTGAAGATGAAGGGAAGATATCTAAAAGAAATAAAATCAAATTAAGGGATGAGAGAGGAACATACTGAGAGAGGGAGATAAGGAGAGATAGAATGGGATGGATTATCTCCCATAAAGGTGG
This sequence comes from Trichosurus vulpecula, assembly GCF_011100635.1. Taxonomy (NCBI): domain Eukaryota; kingdom Metazoa; phylum Chordata; class Mammalia; order Diprotodontia; family Phalangeridae; genus Trichosurus; species Trichosurus vulpecula. The sequence continues at coordinate 48,336 of NW_023494556.1, read as the reverse complement.
CAAGAACAAGCAGTTCTGTGGGAGGAGGGGAGAGGGAGGATGAGGGGGGAATGAGTGAACATTGCTCTCATCAGATTTGGCCTAAGGAGGGAATACCATACATACCCAACTGGGAATCTTACCCCACAGGAACGAAGAGGGAAGAAGATAAAAAAAAATGGGGGGGGATGATGGAGGGGAGGGCAGATGGGGGTGGAAGTAGTCAAAAACAAACACTTTCGAAAGGGGACAGGGTCAAGGGAGAAAATTTAATAAAGGGGGATGGGTTGGGAAGGAGCAAAATATAGTTAGTCTTTCACAACATGAGTATTGTGGAAGGGTTATACATAATGATACACATGCGGCCTATGTTGAATTGCTTGACTTCTTAGGGAAGGTAGGTGGGAAGGGAAGAGGGGAGAGAATTTGGAACTCAAAGTTTTAAAAACAGATGTTCAAAAACAAACAAAAATGTTTTTGCATGCAACAAGAAAATAAGATACACAAGCAATGGGGCGTAAAAATTTATCTTGCCCTACAAGAAAGGAAGGGAAAAGGGGATGGGAGTGTAATGGGGTGACAGAGGGGAGCGCTGACTGAGGAACAGGGCAACCAGGATATATGCCATCTTGGAGTGGGGGGAGGGTAGAAATTGGGAGAAAATTTGTAATCCAAACTCTTGTGAAAATCAATGCTGAAAACTAAATATGTTAAATTTTAAAAAATAGAACAATACTAAATTTGTATGTTTTATATATATATATATATATATATATATATATATATATATATATATATATATATATATATATATATGTATATATATATGTCAGTCTTGAGAATGGTACAGCTATTATGACAATTGAAAGGGATATACATAGGTGGTGAATGCCTGTATAAAATAACTGATGTAAAGATATAAAATATAAGTAAGAGATATAAAGGGAGGGCTATGAGAGAAGTGGTAAGGAGGTAGTAGAAAAGGGTAAATTACACCAAATGAAGTAGCACAAAAACATATTATAGTAGAGGGCAAGAAGGGAGGGAGAAGAGCAGTATTTGAGCTTTACTGTCATCTGATCTAGTTCAAGAAGGGAATAACATACCCTGAAAAGCTTAGAAATCTAACTTGTCCTACGCGAAGTAGGAGGGGAAGGGGGGAAAAAGGGAGGGGGGTGGTCAGAAGGGAGAGGAGAAGTAGCAAGTGTGAAATGGTAAGATAAGGGAGGGGAATAAAGAGGGAGGGTAAACTGAGGAAGGCGGCGGTCAAAGGCAAAACTTTGTTGAGGAGGAGAAGGGGAAAGGGAGAAATAAAAGCATAAACAGGGGTAATTAAGATGGAGAAAAAGACACAGATAGAAATCATAACTCTGAACGTGCAGGGGATGAACATTCTCGTAAAACAGAAGCAGATAGCAGAATGGATTAAAAACCATAATCCTATAATATGCTGTTTACAAGAAATGTATTTGAAACAGGGGGATACACACAGGGTAAAGGTAAAAGGCTGGAGTAAAATATATTGGGCCTCAGCTAAAGTAAAAAAAGCAGGTGTAGCAATCCTAATCTCAGACAAAGCAAAAGTAAAGATAGATTTAATTAAAAGAGATAAGGAAGGACATTATATCCTGCTAAAAGGCACCATAAACAATGAAGCAATATCATTGCTTAACATATATGCACCAAGTGGTAAGGCATACAAATTCTTAGAGGAGAGGTTAAGGGAGTTACAGGAAGAAATAGACAGCAAAACTATAATATTGGGAGACCTCAACCTCCCCCTTTCTGAACTTGATAAATCTAACCTCAAAATAAATAAGAAAAAAGTTAAGGAGGTAAACAGAATTTTAGAAAAGGCACATATGATAGACCTCTGGAGAAAACTGAAATGGGATAAAAAGGAATATACTTTCTTCTCAAAAGTACATGGCATATACTCAAAAACTGACCATGTACTAGGGCATAAAAACCTCACAATCCAGTGCAGAAAAGCAGAAGTAGTCGAAGCATCCTTTTCAGATCATGATGCAATAAGAATCATTTTTAATAAAGAGCCACGGAAAAATAAGCTAAAACTAATTGGAAACTAATTTAATTCTAAAGAATGAGTGGGCCAAAGAACAAATCAGAGAAACAATTAATAACTTCATTCAAGAGAATGACAATAATGAAACAACATACCAAAACTTATGGGATGCAGCAAAAGCAGTTCTTAGGGGAAGTTTTATATCCCTAAATGCCTACATGAATAAAATAGGGAAAAAGGAGATCAATGATCTCCTGATCTAGCTGAAAAAGCCAGAAAAAGAAAACCCCCAATTAAATACCAAATTAGAAATACTGAAAATCAAAGGAGAGATTAATAAAATTGAAATCAAGAAAACTATTGAATTAATAAATAAAACAAAGAGCTGGTTTTATGAAAAAAACCAATAAAATTGATAAACCTTTGGTCAATTTGATTAAAAAAAAAAGAAAGAAGAAAATCAAATTGCCAGTATCAAAAAAGAAAAGTGTGAGGTTAGATTTCCTCTAATGAAGAGGAAATCAAAACAATAATTAGGAATTATTTTGCCCAACTGTATGCCCATAAATTTGACAACCTTAGAGATATGGATGAATATCTACAAAAACATAAACTGCCCAGGCTAACAGAAAAGGAAGTGAAATTTCTTAATAACCCCATATCAGAAAAAGAAATTGAGCATGCCATCAATGAACTCCCTAGGAAAAAATCACCAGGGCCAGATGGTTTTACATGTGAATTCTATCAAACATTTAAAGAACAACTAATTCCAATACTTTGTAGACTATTTGGGAAAATAGGTGAAGAAGGAGTCCTACCAAATTCTTTTTATGACACAAATATGGTACTAATACCCAAACCACGTAGAGTCAAAACAAAGAAAGAAAATTATAGACCAATTTCTCTAATGAATATTGATGCAAAAATTTTAAATAAAATATTAGCAAAAAGATTGCAGCAACTCATCACGAGAATAATACACTATGACCAGGTAGGATTTATTCCAAGAATGCAAGGCTGGTTCAATATTAGGAAAACTATTAGCATAATTGACCATATCAACAACAAAACCAGCAGAAACCATATGATCATCTCAATAGACGCAGAAAAAGCCTTTGACAAAGTACAACACTCATTCCTGTTAAAAACACTAGAAAGCATAGGAATAAGTGGAACCTTCCTTAAAATTATAAATAGCATCTACCTAAAACCATCAACAAGCATTATTTGTAATGGGGATAAGCTAGATGCATTCTCAATAAGATCAGGGGTGAAACAAGGATGTCCATTATCACCCCTATTATTCAATTTGGTACTAGAAACGTTAGCTGTAGCAATAAGAGAAGAAAAAGAAATTGAAGGAATTAGAATAGGAAAAGAAGAAACTAAATTATCACTTTTGGCAGATGATATGATGATTTATTTAGAGAATCCTAGAGAATCAAGTAAAAAACTACTTGAAATAATAAACAACTTTAGCAAAGTTGCAGGATATAAAATAAACCCACATAAATCTTCAGCATTCCTATACATTACTGACAAAGCCCAACAGCAAGAGATAGAAAGAGAAATTCCATTCAAAGTTACTGTAGACACTATAAAATATTTGGGAGTCTATTTGCCAAGACAAACCCAGGGCCTATATGAACATAACTACGACACACTTTTCACGCGAATAAAATCAGATCTAAATAAATGGAAAAATATCAGTTGCTCATGGTTAGGCCGAGCTAATATAATAAAATTGACAATTTTACCTAAATTAATCTATCTATTCAGTGCCATACCAATCGAACTACCAAAAAATTATTTTACTGAGCTGGACAAAATAATAACAAAATTCATCTGGAAAAACAAGAGGTCTAGAATATCTAGAGTATTAATGAAAAGAAATGCTAGAGAAGGTGGCCTAGCGATACCAGATATTGAACTGTACTAAAGAGCAGCAGTCATCAAAACTGCCTGGTACTGGCTAAGAAACAGGGGTGTGGATCAGTGGAATAGGATAGGTACACAAGTAGGAGAAATCAACAAGTTTAGCAATCTACTCTTTGATAAACCCAAAGAGGCCAGCTTCTGGGCTAATAATTCATTATTTCACAAAAACTGTTGGGAAAATTGGAAAATGGTAGGGCAGAAACTGGGCATAGACCAATATCTTACACCATATACCAAAATAAAGTCAAAATGGGTTCATGATTTAGGAGTAAAGGCTGATACTATAAGTAATTTGGGAAAGCAAGGAATAGTCTATTTATCAGATATATGGAAAAGAAAAGAATTCATGACCCAACAAGAGATAGAGAGCATTACAAAATGCAAAATGGATAATTTTGATTATGTCAAATTGAAATGTTTTTGTACAAAAAAAAGCCAATGCAACAAAAATTAGGAGGGAAGCAGAAAATTGGGAGAAAATCTTTGCAACTAGTATCTCTGATAAAGGCCTCATTTCTAAAATATACAGGGAACTGAGCCAAATATATAGGAACACAAGCCATTCCCCAATTGAGAAATGGTCAAAGGATATGAACAGGCAGTTTGCAGAGGAAGAAATTAAAGCTATCTATAAGCATATGAAAAAATGCTCTGGGTCACTACTGATTAGAGAAATGCAAATCAAAACAACTCTTAGATACCACATCTCTCCTGTCAGATTGGCTAAAATAACAAAAGAGGAAAATGATAAATGCTGGAAAGGATGTGGGGAGATTGGAACATTGTTACATTGCTGGTGGAGTTGTCAGCTGATCCAGCCATTTTGGAGAGCAATTTGGAACTATGCCCAAAGGGCTATAAAAATGTTCATACCCTTTGACCCAGCATTACCACTTCTAGGGTTGTATCCCAAAGAAATCACACAAGCGGGAAAAGGACCCATACGTACAAGGATATTTATAGTGGCTCTTTTTGTAGTAGGCAGGAATTGGAAATCAAAGGGATGCCCATCAATTGGGGAATGGCTGAACAAGCTGTGGTATATGAAGGTAATGGAATACTATTGTGCCATAAGAAATGGGGATGATACAGACTTCATAACAACCTGGAAAAACCTACATGACATAATGCTGAGTGAGCGGAGCAGAGCCAGGAGAACATTGTATACAACCACAGATATATGGACTCCGTGAGGACCAACCCTGACATACTTCGTTCTTCTCAGCAACGTAAGGTGCAAGGACAACTCCAGGGGACTCACGATGGAGAATGCTATCTTCATCCAGATAAAGAACTGTGAAGTTTGAATACAGATTGAGGCGCACTACATGCTTCCCTTTTTTGCTTCTCTTTTGTTTTTGGTTTTGTTTTTTTTTTTTTTGGTTATGTCTCTTCTTTCTCATGATTCATTCCATTGGTCATAATTCTTCTCCACAACTTGACTAGTGTATAAATTAATTCAATGCGAAGTTGTACATGGTAGTTATATGAGATTCCAGGCCGTCTTGGGAAGGGAGGGGGGAGGGAGGGGAGAAAATCTGGAACTCAAAATTATGTAGAATCATGTGTGGTAAACTAAAAATAAATAAATTAATTAAAAAAATAAAAAGATAAAAAAAATTAAAAAAATAAATATCCCAGCACGTAACACACAGTTAGGATAAGGATCATGTGTGTGATTACCTTGATAAAGGGAACTCTTTGATGAAGAAACTTCCTCTGAAAATGCCGTAACTTACAGATTTGGAACTCGAATCAAATTCCCCAGCCTCCTTGCCCCATGCTTCTCTGCTTCTCTTTCTCCTATCATAAAGATTCTACTAGTCACATATTTACTCTCTCAAAAAAAAATAACAACAACCCACAATTAAAACAATTCTTTACATGATACAACTTAGAGTCTTAGAGAGTTCCTAAAGCACTGAAAAGTTACGTGACTTGACCCAGGTCACACAGTCAGAATGTGTCACAGATAGGGCTTAAAGCCAGATTTTCTTGTCTTCTTGGTCTATCTATTATGCCACACTGTCTCTCACATGTGCCTGGCACATAAAGGCACTTAACAAGTGTTTGTTGATTTATTGGCTCAGAGACAGAAAGTTGGATGTAGGTTTAAAACAAGAAAGGAGGTTAAATATAAACTTTCGGGATGTGAAGATTCTGAGTATGGGTCCTTCTAAAAGGGTCAATAGGGGAAGGTTTTTTAACACAGAGAATGTGAATATTTGAAAGATAAAATCTGGATCAGAAGATGTATGAACAGGGAGGTCAATCGAGCCAGGGAAAAGAGCCAAGTTGTCCATATGTACGCCTTCCAACAGAAATGGGAGAGGCTAAACAGCAAGAGATCTTCGAGATGCTTTAGAGATGAGACAATGCATCAAGATCCTTGTTAACTGTAAAACTCGATATCAATTGAAAGAAATGTTGCTTTAATGTTGTGAGGGGATTTCAATTGCATTCTGGGAAAAAGAAGAAGGGCTGGAAGAAATTTTAAAAGTTATTCTAAATATTTAGCTTCATAGGTCAATTCATATCAACACCAGCAAAATAGGTCAATATTTCAAGGGTCTATGACTTCACTGATGTGAGTGGTCCACCCATGAAATCTGATCACAACTACATGAACAAACTTTGGGTGATGAACCCCTCCAAATACAGCTAGGCTGGGTCTTCATATAACTTACAGTCCAAATGAGATAATGTATAAAGTGCTTTACAAATGTAGTAGTGTTTTATAAACATCATCTGGGATTTGGAGAGGGACATGGAGGGTAAGACTCTCTGTGGGTCAGGAAGTTCTAGGCCATGGATAAGTCCCAGCTTTTCTGACTATCAGTTTCTTTATCTCTAAATTGGGGTGACAGAAGATTACATGGCTGTTATGAGGTTCAAAGGATAGAATGTATATAAAGTTATTGATTGAAAAACCATTTCTATAAGGGAGCTTGCATTCTAATATACAGAGGAGTAGAAACCAGGGAAGGGAATTTTGGTCTGGGAATTCACAGGGATGAGAAGTTAATTCAAAGGGCTGGTCATTGATTTTCTCTGTCTCTGTCTCTATCTCTGTCTCTCTGTCTCTCAACTTTAATTTGATCAATTTATTAACTTAATTAATGAAATTTAGTACTGAACTGACACATATTGGCAAGTCCCCAGCGTCAATATGTGCCAGATGTGGGACTTAAAACCAGGTCTTCCTGACTTTGAGCCTAAGTCTCTACCTACTATGCCATACTGCCTCTCTAACTACAAAAACAAGATAATAATAAAAGCAGTCTTGCAAGGTTGTTGTGAGGATTAAATCGAATAATGTCAGTCTAGTGTCTCCTATGTGCCTAGTGTCTTAGCTATACTATACGAGTTGGAGAAGGGCAGCAAAAGCAGAAGTAGCAGCAGCAGCAGGATACAGACCTAGTAGTGGTATTGCTGAATTGAGGGTATGCACAGACTGATTATCCTTTGGACATAGTTCCAAATTACTCTCCTCTCTTTTTATTTTTTTAAATTTCATTGTCAAAGGGAAATCTGAGATATAAAAATAAAATATGTCAGTAAGATTAATTTTCAAAACAAAGATCTGCAAAAATATAATAATTGGGAAAACTGGGAAGTACTAAATGAAATTGTTAATATTAAAAATCATATTACAAATTTAGAAGATGATAAGCCATTTACAGGTATGGGTAGGAGATGTGTTCTTACACAAGGGTGGAGGTAATTATTAAAGACAAAATAGATAATTTTATCACATGGAATTATAAAAAGTTTCTGCCCAAACAAAATGAATACATCTAAGAAAAGGAGGAAAGTAGTTGAGCTGAGAAAAAAAAAATATTTTTTATCTTTTTATCACAGCGCTTTTCATGGTGGCTACCACATAGTAGGTGCTTAATTAATGCTTGTTGGTTGATTGAACAATAGTATTTTAAGTTATTATAAGGCTTATAAAGCTAAAGAAGAAAGGGTTATAAATATAGAGCTCATAGGGACCTCAATTGTCATCTAGTTCAGCCCACTCATTTTAATGATAAGGAAAATAAGACTCAGAGAGATAAAGTGACTAAGGATTCAAAGTTATAGATCTGGAGCTGAGAGGTACCTAAGATCCATTTAATCCAGTTCTTTCATGTTTTAGATTAATAAAAGGAGGTTAGAGGTTAAGTAACTAGCCCAGAGTCACCCAGATAATAAATAATAGGGACAAGATTTTTCTGACTTTCTTAATAAATCAACAAAAGGCCACATGGAGGAGACTATTTTACTTCCAATCCTCAGCCCCGCTAATAAGGAAAGCTAATCAGGAAGACCTAAGTTTGAATCCTGCCTCAGACACTTACTAGCTGTTTGACCCTGGGCAAGTATTTTAACTATCTGCCTCAGTTTCTTCATCTGTAAAATGGACTTAATAAGAGCACCCCCCCCACCTCTGCCAGGGAAGAACAAATGAAATATCATAATGTAAAGAGTTTTGCAAACCTTGAAGCAACTAAAAAAATCATCTAAATAAGGCTATACAAATGCATGTTATTAGTAAGTACAAATTCTAAATGCACAGCAGTAATCATTCATGTTCTACAGGAGGTCTCATAATTCCTTTGCTCTTCTGCTTTGACTTTAGTTCAGCACCATCCTATCTAGCTTCATGTTGTCCTAAGGGACCCAATTTCTTTTCATCTCTTTTAGTCTGGTGGTTGGCTTACTATCCTCTTCAAGGGGACTAATTCCTGAGTGACATAGCATTGAGAGGTCTTTCTTCCTGAAGCATTTCTACACTCCCCCCTAAAAAGACAGGATGTGGTCTGTCAGGAAAGGGTTCACAGAACTCCAGGCATGCTACAGCTGGAGTCAATTCTCAGTCCAGAGCCTGCCAACAGGCCCCAGAGTTAAGACTTTCTCTGAGGAACGTGGATGCTTACAGCTGGGAAGGGGCTAGCCTTTTTGGAAGAAGCTTTCATAAGCTATCCACCCACCACTTCCCCCACACACACAAAAATAAAAAGGAGTGGTGTGCTTGTTTGCTCTCTCCCCATCCCCAACTGCTCCCACCCTACAGGCATCCAAGCAAGGTCAAAGAACATCTGTTTCTATGGTAACTCTACATCCTTGTGGTTGCTCAATCTCAGGGAATGTGGAAAGGACTCAGTCACTTTGGGAGGGGGTAGGGTCACTATAGCACACTAAATCTTTCGAAAAAGTTAATTATCCTCTAGACTTGGGGACCCCAGAAAGCTTTGATGGAGACAATTTGTGAAGAAATGAATTATTTCCAGAAGATCTTAATCTTTAGGTTGAGCTAGAGGGAGGCCTTCCTCTGGTATGTGAAATGATTGGCCTCACGTTGGTAAAAAGATCTTACTGATTGCCACAGAGAATTCTTTTCGTTAATGTTGAAAATGGCTGAACTCCCATTATGCCTCACATCTTTTGTCAAGCCACATTTTTACAAGCAGTGCCTGGGAGTGTGTGTGTGTGTGTGTGTGTGTGTGTGTGTGTGTGTGTGTGTTGTATGTGTTTCCCATTTGTATTCCAAAGTCATTTTATTCTGCTATAATTTCACCATTTTTGCAGTGCATGGGCTCCACCTCAGGAATTATGGAAATGTTCCACGGGGCAATTGGTATGCTAGACAGAAAAAAAATGGGAAATGAGTAGCAATAAAGGTAAAGTTTCAAAACACACTGGAAAATAATCCCAGGGTCTGGCAGATCTATTTATATTTAGTGTGGCAGGGGTACCTGAATCTCTATTCCAGCTTTTTGCAAAGAGGTTGGGAAAATGACAAGGAAAACTTGGGGAGACAAGAAAAACAAAGCTATCAAGCCTCCTCCTCAGTAACCACTTTCTCCAAGAAACTACCAACGAAGCCAACAGAAACAGTCCAGTTAAGAAGTAACACTGATGAGAATCAGATATGAAATGTCACCCTCTGAAGCATATGGAGGGACATTCAGAAAAGATAAAGCTGTAACTGGCAATCCTGGGACTTGGGGGCAAGCAGTACAAATGGGCCCTTAAATCAGCTTTTTAAAGACCAAGTCAGTCCTTGTGGTGATGGTAGAGAGACATGCGGCGGAGGTGGGGGATGGTAGTGGTACGGCATCAAAGGAGTGAGTAGGTTGGGGCCAAGATAGACAGGAGCTAGCCAGCCACCAGGACTACGGTTTCCTTCTTAACTGAACAAATTACTCTTGCTAACTAGGTAGTTGAGTCATTTGTTTCACTGCTAAAGGAAGTTTTGTTGCCTTGGGCCAAAATCGAGGTTGGTCTCATTTTAGGTACTGCTCTGAGAAATAATTGTTAACATTTATATGGTATTTACATACATATTACATAGACACAGACACATATATACATGTGTATAAATACATTAACGTATATCACATATGGTGCTTTACACATATAGCATGTGGATATGTGTATATACATGTGTGTATAAGCATGTATGTGCACATGTGTGTATGTCATGATGTGTATTGTGCATGCATTTATGTATGTATTGTGTGTGCATATGAGCATATATATATATATATATATATATATATATATATATATATATATATATATATATATATACATACATACATACTCACAAAAACCATGTGAGGCAGAGTACTGTTATTAATCCCATACTACAGATGGAAAAACTGACACTAAGAGATATCAAGTGGTTTGAAAAGACTCACCCAATGTCTCAGCCAGAATTCCATCTCTGGGCATCCTGACTCCCTGTCTGATGTGCTATCCTTTATGCTACCAAGTTTCCTTAAAGGCAGTGTGTGGATAGAATGATGGATTAAAAGTAAGGAACACCTGGGTTCAGATACTTCTGATACTAATCACACGTAACCTCTTAGGGCCCCAACAACTCTTTAAGAGTTTTGTATTTTGTTTTGTTTTGTTTAGGACTTTAAGACTATTCTTTAAGACTTATAGACTTCCAGTCACTTGGGGAAGAGCAGAGACAACCTGCACCATACGCGTGAGCTCACAGGTCCAATCAGAAGGGGAGAAATTAAAATTATAAAGGTTTCGTAGGATTTGCTTACATGTTTCAGTCTCAAATAATTAGCAGGCTTTGCCTGCCTTCTTCAAAATTCAGTGGGAGAAGAAAACATTTTAATTAGCAAATTTGAAAGGACATTTCTCTCATTTCTTTCCCTTGTGTATGCCACTTTTTGAACATTCATTAAGAAACCTGCTTCTTTGATCATTGTTTTGACATCTGTTCCCTGAGACATCAGTTTGGTTTGTATTTGGGCCTTGTTTTCCTTACTTCTGTTTTCTTATGTCATTTTCACCTGCCTTGTCTCTTCCCATGAGAAAACAGCCATTTCCACATCGTTTGAATAAAAGCAAAGTGATGATCTGCTCTCGGAAGCTTAGTGAATAGATAACAGCCCTCAAAATGAGGAAGGCCTGAGTACAAACTCTTCTTCTGTTCCTTACTACCTGTGTGACCTTGGGGAAGTCATTGAATAATTCTCTGGGCTTTAACTTTCAAGTGAGGGATTTGGCTTAGATGTGTTCTGTGGTAGAAAGATTGTTACATCCCAGAGGACCTGATTTTGATCCTATACTTGACACTACCAACATGACCTTCAGCAAGTCATTTTAACTTCCCAGCCTCAGTTTCTTCATAAATAAAATTAGAGTTTGGGCCAGATGGCTTCTAAAATCCTTTTCATCCTTAGATCTCAGGTCCTATGAACTCTAAGGTTCTGTTCCCCTCTATACTTGTGACCCCAATCCTATTATTTTTGAAAAAAAAAGATTTCACATTCATGATATCATTTGCTCTTGGCAACAATTCTGTCAATCAGAGAAAAATAGGCATTATTATCTCTATTTTACAGATAATGAAATAGATACATAATTAGTTTGCAATTTTTTCCAAGGTCAATTTAATTCAAATCCATGAAGATAGGTTAAGACATATAATTACCTAACAGAAGGCTAAGGTACCTAACACCTTTAATACTCTCCTGATTCACAAATAATTCTCTGACGCTGTCAAAAATTTAGTGCTAACAATTTTCAAATATACTTATCCTGGAAAGAGTGTTTCATGCCAACAATAAATAACATTTACTGTCTTTGATGGAGAGCCAATTTGTCCCTCTCCTAGAGTAGTCCTGAGCCAAACAGAAAAGTATTTGATATTGTTGAGTCTTAATTTCCTAATTAGAACATTCTTGATGCATTCCACTGAAAGAACCTTCTGGAAGGTGCCATTTACCAATAATTTGGGTAAAGACATAAATAGCATGCTGACCAAATTTGTCAGTTAATCAAAGCTGGGAGTTAAGCTCACACACTACAGGACTGAATCAGGATTCAAAATAATATTGATAGGGTAAGATATTAGGTTGGCTCAAATAGGATGAAATGTTATTGAGAGAAGCATAAGGCTTTATACTTGGTTTCAGAAAGTTGACCTCACAAGTGCAAGATGAATGATGCATAGGCCAGATGGCATTCCATTAAAAAGATCTGGGACTTTTAGTAGACTGCAAACTCAATTGGTTGGTTGTTGTCCTTCGTTCTTGAAGAGGACCAAAATGATATCACTATTCTACAGTCAAGATTCAATGCATCTGACTGTGGCTGATCAGGCCAGTATGAGTTCAGAATGCTCTACCACAGGTCGGTTGCAAATAGTCCATGTGAACGTTTGGTGTGGAAACTCCAAACTTGTACATCCTGTACTTCTTTTGATCTGTTTCAATTCTGCTTTGCTCATAGAGCACAGCACCTTCTCTGATGTGGGCATGCTATGCTGAGTGATCCTGTGCCAATGTCTCCCATGTCATATAATCAATTCCAAAGTTTTTGAGAGAGACCTTGAGAGTGTCCTTGTATCACTTCTTCTGACCACTATGTGAACACTTGCTCTGTGTGAGTTCTCCCTACAACAATCTTTTTGGCAAGCATGGGTTTTGCCTTTGAACAACGTGGCCAGCCCATCGGATTTGTGCTTACTAAAGCAGAGTTTGAATGCTTGGAAGTATAGTTCAAGTAAGGACCTCAGTGTTTGGTACCTTATCCTGCCAGGTGATCTTCAGAATCTTCCTAAGACAATTCAAATGGAAGTGATACAGTTTCCTGGCATGGTGCTGGTAGACTGTCCAGGTTTCACAGGCACACAACAATGAAGTCAGCACCACAGTCCTGTAGACCTTCAGTTTGGTAATTAGAGTCACCAGTACAATATGGCAGCCAAGAACCTGAATGAGATCTTAGGTTACAATTAGAGACATGGAATCTTTACTATACACTGTTCAGGCCGTATCTGGAATGTCTCTCCATCCCGGGTACCACATTGTAGGAAGGGTGTTGTTGTGTGGGAAAGCATCTGGAGGAAAGCAGACAGTATGGTCAAAAGTGTTGAGTTCAGACTTTATGAAAAGCAACCAAAGTAACCGGGTAAACATTGCAAAGCACCCAATTTACACTGACTGGAAGGAAAAACTTCCCAAAAGTTTAGAAATAGGAACTGTTAGCACAGAAAAGACTCAGCAGGGGCATGAGAACTAAATTTGTTCAGTCAGTCAATAAACATTTGCTAAAGGCCTATTATGTGCCAGGCACTGGGGATGCAAAAAGAAGTAAATGAAAGTATTTGAGTAGCTCTCAGTGAGAAGAGAAAATAGAATTGTTCTGCTTGGCCAAAGAGGAATTAGAACCAGTAGATAGACAGTGCAAAATGGACAATTTAGACTAGTTTTATGAGAAAAATAATTTTCCTAACAGTTTAGAGGAAGGATTTTTCATCTTTAATTAATAGCTTTTAAAAAAACTAAAATAGTATTTTTGTATTAACCTTCCCTTCCCACTCTTCCTTTTTCCATTGAGCAAATTAAAAAAAATCCTTCAATCCATATCTAAATGGTCCAACAAAACAAATTCCCACATTAACCATATCCAAAAGCATTTTTATTTCCAAACTTTAAATTTATCACTTTTCTTTCAGGAGATGAGTGGCCTGCTTCATCTTCAGTAATTTTCATTCAGGGCTTATCATTATGTTGATCAACATTTTCAACTCTTCCAAAGTTGTTTTTTTTCCCCTCTATACCATTATCATTATATAAATCATTTTCCTAGTTCTACTCACTTGTCAATGCATGGGTAGAACAGGGGTTCTTAATCTGGGGTCCATAACCTTGGTCCATAGATGGATTTAATGGGGTCTGTGAACTTGGATGGGAAAATGCATTTTTGTTTTTATAACCTTTAGCTGAAATTGAGGCTTTCCTTTAATTATTTAAAATGCTGTTCTGGAAAATCATCCCTAGGCTTCACTAGACTGTCAAATGGGACTATGATACTAATGATGATGATGATGAAGAGGAGGAGGAGGAGAAGAATGTATATAGAACAAAGTACTTTACAAATATTATTTTCTTTGATCTTTACAACAACCCTGAAAGGTAGGTGCTATTCTTATATCTATTTTACAGATTAGGAAACTGAGGCAGAAAGAAGTTAAGTCTGTCTAGGTTGACTTGTCCCAATTCCCACAAAAACGAAATATTTGAGGCTGGATTTGAAGTCAGGTCTTCCTAACTCTAATCTAGCACTCTAACCAGTCAGTAACTTAGTTGCCTTGGAGTTAAGAACTGCCACTCTTGCTGTTAATCAATCATATCCAACTCTCCTTTTCTTGGCAAAGATACTGGAATGATTTGCCATTTCCTTCTCCAGATCATTTACAGATGAGGAAACTGAGGCAGAGTTAAGTGACCTATTCAGGGTCAAACAGCTAGTAAGTGTCTGAAGCCAGATTTGAACTCAGGAAGATGAGTCTTCCTGACTTAAGACGTGGCACTTTATGCACTATGATGCCACTGCTACTCTGAAGCTATCCTATAAATAATTAACTGCCTTGGGTAGAAGCTGGTTCTTTCCTCATTTGAAGCCTTCAGGAAAAGGTTAGAGGAGTATTCCTCCAATATTCTACAGACAGCATCATATTTCAAATACAAGTTGGGCTCTATTGCCACTGAGATCTACTCTGACTCTGAACCTGTGGCCCTTCTTGCCCACCCTTCCAGCTCTCCTTCACTTACATGTCCCTCTACCTTTCATATGGATGTTATCTTTGGAGATGACTCTTGGAGACTAAATGCTTTCCAATGGAGAAATCTTTATCCCCAAAATATGGTCAAACGAGGAGGTCCATGATTGATGATTCTCTAACATTTGGAGAAGTTAAGGCAAACCTTGAGGGTGATAATAGTATTATAATAATAGTATGGTAGACAGACAGACAGACAGATAGATAGATATATAGATAGACTGATACATGGATGGATGGGTAGAGATTAGTAGATAGATTGGGATAGACAAATGCACTGATAGAAATGGAAAGATAGAATGAGATAGAGGTAGATGTGGATAGATAGAATGGGATAGATAGATGATAGAGAAGGATGGATAGATAGATAGAAAATAGATAATAAGGTAGAGATAAATAGACAAAGAGAGAATAATATCGTATAGACACATAGATTTTACCCTTGAAGGAACCTTTATGATCACTGAGTCAAACCCCCTTAATTTACAGATGAGGAAACTCAAACCCTGAAGAAGATAAGATACTTACTCGGATTCACAGAGGTAAGAAGTGGCAGATCCTAGAAATCCAAGGCTCTTTCTACTATGCCATGAGAATGTTGTTTTGTTTTGTTTTGTTTGATATTCAAGTACAACCTCCCAAAAAGGTTTATAGAAAATCAAAACCCATTTAAAAATTCCAAGTCTCAGGCTAAGGGTACATAGAAATGATGTGAATTTTGTTCTTCCAAAAACTGAAACTCCAAGTAAAATTCCCAAAGCTTTGCCCATCCCCAGGACAAAGGACAACATGATTCTTGCCTAGAGAATAGTCCTCCTTTCCAATCACCATCTCATTCATCGTGAGGTCCCAAGAATAATTGTAAGTGAACCAACTGACCAGTTTAAATTTCCTTTCATATGATTGTTATTCTCCAACAATAAAAAGCAAAGTAAATTAGAATGAGGTGCAAACAAAAGCCACCCCTCCCCAAAGATTTTCTTGGTGTCCGTTTTTTATTATTTTTGTTGCTGCTGCTACTGTTGTTTTATTTTTCCCTCTTCTTGAATGTCACACTCATTTTGCCTTGTGAAGTTTTGGTCGGTGATTACATGTAAAGTTTTTTTTTTTTATATTCAAACCCAGAAATTCAATATATGTTGGTTAAAAGTGTCCATAATCCTTTGAGAATTCTCCTTTTTACATCACGTAAATAGATCTAGACAAAGACTGACCTTTACCTGGCTCCCATCAGCAGTGGTTTACCTAATGGGATTTGGGAGCCAGGTTGGCATGGGTATAACATGAATTCAAACCTGGCTTCAGACACTCATTAGCGACGTAACCCAGGGCAAGTCAATTAACTTCTGTTTGCCTCTGTTTTTTTTTCTTTTTAAAATTTATTTATTTAACATATTAATTTTCAGCATTGATTTTCACAAGAGTTTGAATTACAGATTTTCTCCCCATTTCTACCCTCCCCCCCACTCCAAGATGATGTATATTCTAGTTGCCTGTTCCCCATTAAGCCCTCCCTTCTGTCACCCCACTCCCCTCCCATCCCCTTTTCCCTTCCTTTCTTGTAGGGCAAGATAAATTTCTACGCCCCATTGCCTGTGTATCTTATTTTCTAGTTGCATGCAAAAACTTTTTTTTTGTTGTTTTTGAACATCTGTTTTTAAAACTTTGAGTTCCAAATTCTCTCCCCTCTTCCCTTCACACCCACACTCCCTAAGAATTCAAGCAATTCAACATAGGCCTCATGTGAATCATTAATGTATAACCCTTCTACAATACTCCTGTTGTGAAAGACTAACTATATTTTGCTTCTTCCCAACCCCTTTATTGAATTTTCTCCCTTGACCCTGTCCCCTTTTGAAAGTGTTTGTTTTTGATTACCTCCACCCACATCTGCCCTGCCCTCCAACATCCCCCCCTTTTATTATCTTCTTCCCTCTTCTTTCGTGTGGGGTAAGATACCCAATTGAGTATGTATGGTATTCCTGGCTCAGGCCAAATTTGATTCGAGAAAGATTCACTCATTCCCCCCTCACCTGCCCTCTCCCCTCCTCCCACAAAACTGCTTCCTCTTGCCACCTTTATGCAAGATAATCCACCCCATTCTATCTCTCCCTATCTCCCTCTCTCAATATATTCCTCTCTCATCCCTTAATTTGATTTTATTTCTTTTAGATATCTTCCCTTCATCTTCAACTCACCCTGTGTCCACTCTCTCTCTCTCTTTCTCTCTCTTTATATATTTATACACATACATATATACATACAAGCACATTCACATATATATATATATATGTATATATGCATATTCTTTCAGCTACTCTGATATTGAGGTCTCATGAATCATACACATCATCTTTCTATGTAGGAATGTAAACAAAACAGTTCAACTTTAGTAAGTCCCTTATGATTTCTCTTTCTTGATTACCTTTTCATGCTTCTCTTGATTCTTGTGTTTGAAAGTCAAATTTTCTATTCAGCTCTGGTATTTTCACTGAGAAAGTCCTCTATTTTATGAAAATCCATATTTTGCCTTAGAGCATGATACTCAGTTTTGCTGGGTAGGTGATTCTAGGTTTTAATCCTAGCTCCACTGACCTTCAGCATATCATATTCCAAGCTCTTAGATCTCTTAATGTAGAAGCTGCCAGATCTTGGATTATTCTGATTATGTTTCCACAATACTCAAATTGTTTCTTTCTGGCTGCTTGCAATATTTTCTCCTTGATCTGGGAGCTCTGGAATTTGGCAACAATATTCCTAGGAGATTACTTTTTGGGATCTATATGAGGAGGCGATCGATGGATTCTTTCAATTTCTATTTTGCCCTGTGGTTCTAGAATATCAGGGCAGTTCTCCTTGATAATTTCTTGAAAGATGGTATCTAGGCTCTTTTTTTGATCATGGCTTTCAGGTAGTCCAATAATTTTTAAATTATCTCTCCTGGATCTATTTTCCAGGTCAGTGCTTTTTCCAATGAGATATTTCACATTGTCTTCCATTTTTTCATTCCTTTGGTTCTGTTTTATAATATCTTGATTTCTCATGAAGTTACTAGCTTCCACTTGCTCCAAACTAATTTTTAAGGTAGTATTTTCTTCAGTGGTCTGTTGGACTTCCTTTTCCATTTGGCTAATTCTGCCTTTCAAGGCATTATTCTCCTCATTGGCTTTTTGGAGCTCTTTTGCCATTTGAGTTAGTCTATGTTTTAAGCTGTTGTTTTCTTCAGTGTATTTTTCAGTATTCATTTGAGTCTCCTTTAGCAAGTCATTGACTTGTTTTTCATGGTTTTCTCTCATCATTCTCATTTCTCTCCCAATTTTTCCTCTACTCCTCTAACTTGCTTTTCCAAATCCTTTTTGAGCTCTTCCATGGTCTGGGACCAGTTCATGTTTTTCTTGGAGGCTTTTGGTGTAGGCTCTTGCACTTTGTCAACTTCTTTAGGCTGTATGTTTTGGTCTTCTTTGTCACCAAAGAAAGAATCCAAAGTCTGAGACAGAATCTGGGTGTGTTTTCGCTGCCCGGCCATGTTCCCAGCCAACTACTTGACACCTGAGCTTTTTGTTGGGATATGACTGCTTGTAGACTAAAGAGTTCTATGTTCCACGTTTGGGGGGGTTGTGCCAGCTTTGCCACACCAGCACTTCTCCTTCCCAAGAACCCCCAACCCGGACTGGGCTTAGATCTTCAGCAGGCTGTGCACTACTACTCTGATCTGCCACTTAATTCCTCCCACCAGGTGGGCCTAGGGCCAGAAGCAACAGCAGCTATAGCTGCCCCACCTCCGCTGCCCCGGGGGTGGTGGCTGAACCCGAACTCCTTCCACTCCCACAGCTTTTCCCACTAACCTTCTCTGCTATCTTTGGTGTTTGTGGGTTGAGAAGTCTGATAACTGCCGCAGCTCACTGATTCAGGGTGCTAGGGCCCGCTCAGCCCGGCTCCTGGTCTGGTTGGTCCGAGAAGCTCACGCTGGTCTCTGCTCTGCTCCGCTCCCAGCTCCCATCTCCGTGTGGGATAGACCTCACCCAGAGACCATCCGGGCTGTCCTGGGCTGGAGCCCTGCTTCCCTCTGCTGTTTTGTGGGTTCTGCAGTTCTAGAATTGGTTCCGAGCCATTTTTTTGTAGGTTTTTGGAGGGACTTGGCGGGTAGCTCACTGCTTTCCAGCCACCATCTTGGCTTTGCCCCACTGTTTGCCTATGTTTTGCCATCTGTAAAATGAAAGTATCTATTTCACCTACCTCCCAGGGCTGTTGTGAGAATCAAATAAGATAATTGAAAAGTGCTTAGCCCATGGCCTGACATAGTAAATACTATATAAATTCTAGCTGTTATCAT
Organism: Trichosurus vulpecula; assembly: GCF_011100635.1. Lineage (NCBI taxonomy): Eukaryota > Metazoa > Chordata > Mammalia > Diprotodontia > Phalangeridae > Trichosurus > Trichosurus vulpecula. The sequence continues at coordinate 28,977 of NW_023494556.1, read as the reverse complement.
CAGTTTTATTATATCTATACTAAAGGTCTTGTGTATCCCCAAATATTCCTTGTATCATTGTTAAGAGCTTCCTGAATTTGTCTTATTAATGAACCTCATTATTCTGCCAAATGGTGAAGAGTTATAAGGATTTGAATTCACTCCCCTTTTTCTTCACTCACATTATCACCTTTTTATAAATATTTTTAATCTAATTATTTTATTTTCAGTATATTTTTTAATTAATTAAAAGCTCATGAATGGCAGGATGGAACAGTGGGTAGAGGGCAGGTCTCTGGGTCAAGAAGATCTTGGTTTCATGTTCAAGTCTCTCATACCTACTGGCCACGTAATCCTGATGAGTCTCATAATGTTTCATTGACCCTGCCCTCAATGACCTTACATGCTACTGGAGACAAGGATCTTCATGTAGGAGGAAATGTTCTTTTTTCTGAGTCTTGAAGGGAGCTAGGGGTTCCAAAAGGCAGTGGTGAAGAGGGAGACTATTAGAGGTATAGGAAATGGTCTCTGCAAATGCTTGGAGATAAGAGATCAGATATGTTATTGCAGGGACTGATTCTTAAAAACAACAACCACAAAGACAGCAACAAATACCAATGATACCAAATTACTTTGAGAGAACTTGATTTCCATAATTTAAAAAAAAATTATCTTGTCATCATTCCTATGATAGATTTTATCACATGACTTTGTGGCTAGAGCACTGAATATAAAATCAGAAGATCCAGATTCTAAACTCAACCCTACCACTACCTAACTAGAAGAATCTAGGCAAGCTACTTAACATTTCTGGCCTTTAGTTTCCTCATTTACAAAATGAGATATAGATATAGATGTGAATATAAATATGGACATGGACATGGTATATAGATATGGACATGGATACAGATACAGATGTAAAGATTATATACAACCATTGAGAGAATTTGGTTTTGCGTGACTATTCATATTTGTTATAAGACATTTTGTTTATTTTATTTTTATGGAGTAGGAAGTGGAAAAGAGAGAAAAGTAGATTTGTTAATTTTTTTAAAGTAGAGAGATGGACAGGCAGTGCTATAGATGTGAAATGTGGTATGTACTTTCAGATAATGTCATTGTATTATTTGTTTTCATTAACTGTTTTATACTGTTACAAGAAATCTCTCATGAAATCAAGAATAATCTGTAAATGTGTTTAAATAAAAAACATATCAATAAAACTTTTTTTTTCCTAAATGAGTGAGTTGGTTTTGCTGACCACTGAAGTCTCTACTGGCTTGAAATCTGTGCTCCAACAATTCTGAGAGAGGAACACTGATATGCATTGTGATCCTGTTTGATCATGGGGAAGGGTGGGGAATGATTTCAAGTTCAAAAGCATGTTGGAATGTTCCAAATTCCATCTGGAAAATCACCAATGTGTCCTTGATGCATGTGTGTGGTCTTTAGTTACAAGACAAGTATTAACTCCTCCATTTGCTTTTTACTATGTGCTTGGGACATGTTAATAAATGAGCAAAATGTTAACTATGTTTTAGTATTCAAATTTCATATTCTTTCTTTCTAGCACGATAGAGGTTGGCCACTATTGTTGGATAGAGAGAAAGAAAGAGAGAGAGAAAGAGAGAGAGAGAGAGAGAGAGAGAGAGAGAGAGATAAATAGAACAACAAAGGAACCCTTAAAATTCCCAAGAAATGCAACACTTCTTAATATTTTTAATTTCTTATCATTGCTCAGTGGTTTATCAGTTGTATTGGACTCTTTGTGACCCATTATCATTTACCATATACTTTTATAGTCTCCCATATTTCTATCTAGAGCATCATCATTTTTCTAGATATCAAGGTTAACCAACCACAGTGTCATCCTGGACTCCTCCTCACTTTCTTTTAAATATCCTTCCACTCCATTGCCAAGTCTTCTTGTTTTTTCTTCCACAGTATCTCTTACAACCATACCCTCCTCTCTACCCAGATTGGTACCAGCCTAGTTTCTAATTTCTTTACCTTTCATCTTAATTACTATAGTTGTCTGACTCTTTGTAACAACAATGTTACTTGCAGCTACTGTGGCTGTGTAAGGCCAATAACACCAGAACACAGGATGGCTGCTAGCACAGGATCTTTGATCTGCTTTTCTAAGGAAAGCAACTTTAAGGGGTTAACAATCGTACTTTAGGGGGTGGAGCCAATGTGGCAGCTGGAAAGCAGAGACTTCCTTAAGCTCTCCCCCAGCTCCCTCCAAACCCCTATAAAAATGGCTCTGAACAAATTTTAGAGCTACAGAACCCACGAAATAGCAGATGAAGCAGGGCTCCAGCCCAGGATAGCCTGGATGGTCGCTGGGAAGAATCTATCACACAGAACTGGGACCAGAGAAGAGCCCAGCATGGGCTGGGCCGGAACCAACCAAACCAGGAGCCAGGAGAGCCCTGAATCATTGAGCTGTGGCAGCTGTGGCACACTTCCCAACCCACAAACACCAAAGACAACAGAGCAGGTTAGTGGGAAAAAATTCTGGGACAGAGTGAAAGGAGTTTGCTGTTGGCCACTGCCCCGGGGGCAGCGGAGGTGGTGCCGTTCTTAGGCTGCTTCCAGGGGTACAGCTGCAGTTGGTTCCAGCCCCAGGCCCACCTAATGGGAGTAATTAAGTGGCAGATTAGAATGGGAATGCAAAGCCTGCTTTGCTCTGCCTGGATCTGGGCCACGATCCTGGTTGGTAGTTCTTGGGGGAGAAGGAACACTGGTGTGGCAGAGCTTGCTGCGTAGAAGTAGCTCTGAAAACATCAGCACAGCCCCTCAAGCTTGGCTAAAAGTACTCTGTACTCTACAAGCAGTCATATCCCAACAAAAAGCTCAGGGGTCAAGTAGTTTGCTGGGAACATGGCCAGGCAGCGAAAAAGGATGCAGACTCAGACTCAGACTTTGGAATCTTTCTTTGGTGACAAAGAAGATCAAAATATACAGCCAGAAGAAGTCAACAACGTCAACGAGCCTACATCAAAAGCCTCCAAGAAAAATATGAATTGGTCTCAGGCCACGGAAGAGCTCATAAAGGATTTGGAAAAACAAGCAAGAAAAGTAGAGGAAAAATTGGGAAAAGAAATGAGAATGATGAGAGAAAACCATGAAAAACAAGTCAATGACTTGCTAAAGGAGACCAAAAAAAAAATAATGATGAAAATAACACCTTAAAAAATAGACTAACTCAAATGGCAAAAGAGCTCCAAAAAGTGAATGAGGAGAAGAATGCCTTGAAAGGCAGAATTAGCCAAATGGAAAAGGAGGTCCAAAAGACCACTGAGGAAAATACTACCTTAAAAATGAGATTGGAGCAAGTGGAAGCTAGTGAATTGATGAGAAATAAAGATATTATAAAATGGAACCAAAGGAATGAAAAAGTGGAAGACAATGTGAAATGTCTCGTTGGAAAAACCACTGACCTGGAGAATAGATCCAGGAGATATCATTTAAAAATTACTGGACTACCTGAAAGCCATGATCCAAAAAAGGGCCTAGATATCATCTTTCAAGAAATTAGCAGGGAAAACTTCCCTGATATTCCAGAGCCAGAGGATAAAATAGAAATTGAAAGAATCCACCGATCACCTCCTGAAAGATTCCAAAAAGAAAACTCCTAGGAATATTGTCACCAAATTCCAGAGCTCCCAGATCAAGGAGAAAATACTACAAGCAGCCAGAAAGAAACAATTTGAGTATTGTAGAAACACAATCAGGATAATACAAGATCTAGCAGCTTCTACATTAAGAGACTGATGTGCTTGGCATGTGATATTCTGGAGGTAAATGGAGCTAGGATTAAAACAAAGAATCACCTACCCAGCAAAACTGAGTATCATGTTCCAAGGCAATATATGAACTTTTAGTAAAATAGAGGACTTTTAAGCTTTCTCAGTGAAAAGACCAGAGCTGAATAGAAAATTTGACTTTCAAACACAAGAATCAAGAGAAGCATGAAAGTATAAACAAGAAACAGAAATCATAAGGTACTTACTAAAGTTGAACTGTTTTGTTTACATTCCTACATGGAAAGATGATGTGTGTAATTCATGAGACCTCAGTATTAGGGTAGCTGAAAGGAATATACATACATATATGTGTATATATCTCCTTTTTCAGTGACCGAGGGCTTCATACCTCTCGAGGGCTTCACACCTCTCATAACCTAACTAGCAAAAGGGTACAGGCCTTCCTACAAACAAAGGCAAGACTCACTCAAAGGCACTTGATTGCCTTGTGCTGAGAAGCACTGCAAAAATACAGTAAAAAGTATCATTTGGCTTGCCCTTACACTCTTCTTGACTCCATTTGGGGTTTTCTTGGCAACAATATGGAGTGGTTTTCTATTTCTTTTTCTAGCTCATTTTACAGGTGAGGAAAAAGAGGCAAACAGAGTTAAATGATATGCCTAGGGTCACAAAGCTAGTGATTTAAATTTTAAAATATTTTTAAGATTATTGATACTTTAAAATTTTTTATTAAAATTAATTTCAAGATGTGTCTCTCCACTTCCCTAAACAGAAAATCATCTCTTTTTAACAAAGAAAGAGATACAAAGTTGGTTTTTTTCTGAAAAACTAACTAATGTATCATCTGAGACTGAAAGTATTTGCAATGTTCCACACCCATAATCCCTCACCTCTGCAAACAAGGATCAAGGCACATTTTATTGTATTTTCCTCAGGGAGAAATATAATTTTCTTTACACAGGGTTTAGTTTTTAATTTTAGTTGTTTTGTTGTTTTTATTTGTTGTTTTGTTGTTTAGTTTGTTTCATTTGTAGTTTGTATTATTCTTTCTACTGTAATCATTTAGTCTATTAAAGACCAATTATCTTCATTGTTAAAAAATTCAATTGTACAGTTTTCCAAAGCAATTAACATAGTATTATGCGTTTGCTTATTTTAATCATTAAACAATTCTATAAGGCAAGCAGAGAACTGACTAGACTTGTGATTTCACTGGTATAGTGAACTCCCAGATGAGGAAAATCCTTCTACAAATGCACAAGGGAACTTTTTTGGGGAGCAGGAGGAAGGAGCAGTGCAGGGTAGAACTTTTTATCTTACTTGCCTAGAGCACTGAGAGGTTAATCGACTTGCCCAGGGTCCCACAGCCTATATGTGTACAAGGCAACATTTGAACCCAGATCTTCCTAACTCCAAGGCCAGCTCTCTGTATACTACAAAGTTTTGCTATTGACATGATTCATAATAACATAAGCTTTCAAGATGAGCCCAAGATTCTTAAGGCATAAGGTGGGATGGCTAGATGTGCCTAGTTCACTGCGCTGATTTCAGGAAAAGCTGAACTGACCTTTCCCAGGTGGTCTATTGCTTTCCATGATACTGTGCAATAATTTGCACTCCTCTTGGGATAAAACTAGTCTTTCTTGTGATTAAATCAAGGAAATACTGAAAGAGATACAAGCCAATGCATAGTATCATGGTAACCAGAATACATCAGGAAGGAAAGAGTACCACTGGGAATTGGTAAAACATAAGCAACTTAGTTGAAACCTTTTAAAAAAATAAGTGCTCTAGCAAATCGTTAAGTACAAGGCAAAGGGATACCAGTTGGAAGAATTTGGCAAAGCTTTGCAAACTTTGTGCAGCCCAGCCTTACTAACACAAAATAAAGGGAGGATAAAAATGACCCTGACCATTTAATATAAGGGAGGTAGATAGAATGTGGCCAATTTCAAAGGCTCCTGATGAAAAGGAAAATGAAATAACTGGGATTTAAAGTTACATGGGTAAAGCAAAAATAATGAGTTTCCATCAAGCCAAAACAGTCTGCATTTCATCTGAGAAGTGGTGCCATGGCTTGTGAGAATCTTTCAACTGGAACTTCATATAATTCCGAAATGAAAGGTTCAAGTTTTGTGACTCAACAATAATTCTGTTGGACATCACAGTTATGTTTGGTAAGTCCTAACCATGGTCATGACTAACAAGGATGATGCTGGGAAGGCTTCATGGGGTGGTTGCACTTTATTTGGGTCTTAAAGGCTGGGGTGGATTTCAACCCCATGAAGAAATGGAAAGAGGACATTCCAAGCATAAGGAAGAGGGAGAATAAAAGCCCAAGTAATGAGAGAAAAAATCCCAACCCTCTCAAATGTTTTATTCTGGGAATCTGACTGGGCTAGGAATTGTCAGATAATTCAACACATCTTGTTTCTTCTCTCTTTGAAGTCAATTACCTAATTTAAAAATTCTAAGCCCTGAGGCAAAACTATGCAGAGACTTTCATCTCTCCAAATCATGACTCCTCAAAATGTTCTTTCTACAGAGGCAACACAAGGGCTTGGTGAAAGTGAGTTTGGCTCAGGGCTTCAAAATTTAAAGGGAATTTGAAACAATACAAAGATTTAGAGTCAGAGGAACTGAGTTCAAAGCCCTCCTCTGAATTTCAATGTTTATATGACTTTAAACAAGTCACTGAATCTCCCTAGAACCTACTTTCTTCATCTGCAAAATTAGGGGATTTGATTAGCATCTGAGGTTCCTTCCAGCCCTAGATCCGTGGTACTCTGAGTATTAACAGGTTTTGAATCTTCAGCAGGTAAAAGCAACTGAATCTATTATCTAGTCTGTAAGAACGGGAATAGGGGTAGGAAGAAAGAAATAAGCATTTATTGAATACTTACTAGGTGCTAAGCTTTTTACAAATATTATCTCATTTGATCCTCAAAAAAATCCTGGGAGGTAGGTTCTATCATCATGCCCATTTTATAACTGAGAAAATCGAAGCAGACGGAGTATATAACTTGCCCAGGATTATACAGTTAGAAGTGACAGACAGACAGACAGACAGATAGATATAGACATAGAGAGAGAGGCATAGACAGAGAGACCTCATAATGGTCTAGAGACTGTTCCCATAAAGGCCAGTAGCCCAAAGTCTTGTGTCTTCCTATCAGAGCTCTCTCCCCAAAGTCTTTCTCCATCTTTTCAACTGAATTCATCTTCAAGTGGTCAATTCCAGGGTATTTTGCATTCTATTAATACCAAACACATTTTAGCAGCTAGGTAGTATAGAGGATAGAGTGCGGGATGTCAAGTCAGGAAGACATGAGTTCAAATCTCACCCCAGTTACTCTGGGGATGCAGCAAGTTCTTAGCCTTGGATCCCTTGTCTGTAAAATGAAGGGGTTGGACCCTTCCGGACCCTTCCAGTCCCTTCCAGATCTAAATTTATGACATTCGAATCACTGGTTAGAACTCTGCATAGCTATGCAGGCTGTTAACTTCCCAAGTCCCTCCAAGCATGTTAGGGTCCACTTGGACAGAAATTACCACTCTGGGGACTTGTGAATCCGTAGACTCTTTGGTGAGATTTCAGTGAGTGGGATCAGGTAAGGAATCAGATTTTAGCCGCTTGGTTCTTTGTTTAAAAGTGCATCCCTTCCAAAAGCCCAGTTGGCGTCCAGTAGAAAATGACATCACTCTCCATCCTCATTTTAAGCACAAGTTAAACAACTGTGGCCAAAGACCATCCTCCCTTTAAAAGGGGACAGTGGGTTTGTGGCCCATTGAAAGCAGCCACATGTTGACTCCTTTTGCTATTACCAAATCAATGTCCCCTTTTGTTTCCCATTCAGGATGGGATTTCACTCCAGAGACACTCAGGAAACCACTTATGTTACTGAACTTCTGTTCCAAGTGAATCTTTTGATGACAATGTTCTTGTGTGTCTCAGGGCATGTTTTCCTACTTCTCCCTCCAGTTACCTCTCTTCCCTTTCACTGCTGTTTTTTGCCTATTTTTATCCGAGGGAAATCATCGCACTGATTTGAGGGTTCCCTCGCCAAACCCCTCTAAATAATTTGCTTCAAAAATCTCAAGTTAGACTCCACAACTATTCATTGTGTTTCTGCCATGAGCTTGTGTTTCCAGATGAATAACAATCAGTTGTCCGCCAAGGGGTGTGAGCAATACCCCCATCTAGATTTCAGTCTACACAAGCCTGTCTAGACTAACATATGAATTACCAGTCTAATTGCTTTAATCTGAACACAATCATCTAATTAAGCTTCTGATTTAATTACTCAAAGAGTAATGAACAGCTCAATTAGTTACTTTCACAGCTAACTAGGTGAATTCTCAAATAGTTTTTCCCCCCCACATCATCAGTGTCCATAAAGTCTCTTCAAGCTTTCTGATTTTCCACATATTCCCATCAACACTAACAATGGTAGACATCTTGGAGAGGCTTCTGAGATATGGAGAAGAGAGAGAGGTGATATTTATCTAGAAAAGGAGACAGAGAGGAGACCTTGATCAGGAGAAAACTGTTAAAGGATTGGAATAAAGGAATAAGGCATTTTAAGGGGAAAAAACAGTTCAGATTTCTTGTTGAATGAATGGATATTAATGTAATAAATGGAATTGTCTCTCTGAAGTTGTCTCAGCCTTTCAAAATACACACACACATATACATATATATATTCATGTATGCCTACACATATATGCATATATATGCATGTATACATACACACATATTTTTGTGTGTATATGCATATATACATACACACACTTCTATGTGCTTTTATTGGCTAGGCTCTGTGACCTCAGGTTTGGCATAGCAGGTAGGACTGCCTTTGGAGTCAAGTTCCACCTGAGATACAGACTAGTTGAGTGACCTGAAACCTTTCAGTGCCCTGGGCAACTCCCTACAACTATGTGTTATAAAGGAATTGCCAAATTAAGTTTCCCTGAACTGATGAAATGACAGGTCTGAACATACATGTGTGTATGCATGTACGCATATATATGTACTATGATATAAACATACATGTGCACATTTATACTCATGTGGGCATGCATGCATGTACATGTTTGTATATGTGCATTGTATACATGTGTGCATATGTGTTTTGATACATGCATACATGCATATGTACATTGTGTTGTCTATACTGTATGTACATATACATGTGTGTGGATGCATATCTGTGCATATGCATTTATACTATACAACACATACTGAACGTGTATATCTGTGCATGTCTGTATACACGTGCACATGTATGTATGCATATGTTTGCATGGTTTGGGTTGCATATATATGCATATATTTGCATGTATGCATGCAGGCATGTACAGGTATGCATTTGTGTGGCTTTGGCTCAGACTAGATAGATATAAATAGATATATACACACACACATACACATATATGCACATACACACATCCATATGTACATTTATACAATACATATATACAAATGTATGTATATCCATGTGTTCATATACGTACATATGTATGTATTCTATTTATATGGTTTGGGTTCAAACTATATATACTAAAATATATAAAAACACATATGTATGAATGTGTATGTATGATTTCAGTTCAGACTATGTATACACACACACACATATATATATATACACACACACACACACACACACATATATATGTGTGTATACACACACAGAAAAACCTACCATTTATATAGATATGTCTATGTATGTCTATGTGGGTAGGTATACATGTGCATGCATGTGCGCATATATGTATATACATACATATATTACTGTTGTAAAGGCAGCATGAAAACAGTTCTTGTCTAAAAGTCAGAATGCACAGCTGTATCAGTAGAAGGGGCCTATGGAACAGTGGGTATTTTCCGGAGTCACAAGCAGAGCTGGGAGGGACAGAGCTCATCCAGCCTCCCCCAGCCATTTTATGGCTGGAGAACCTGAGATCTCAGGAGTGCACAGACTAAGTAACACAAGTAGGAGCAGGAGGGGCCTCTGTGGCCGACTCATCCACCTCCTTCATTTTATAGATTAGGATCCTAAAGACCACAGTGGTTAAGTGAATTGCCCAAGGTCAGACAGTGACAAAGGTAGGCTTCAAACCCAGTTGCTTTTACTACTAGACCTTTGTATTAGGAGGGCAGAGTTTATAATCTCAAAGAGGATCATAAACATGTCTGAAACGTTCGGAACCGCCGGATATAAGAAACTCTCAAAGTAGAAGGCAGAAGAATCAAAACATTTATTTAGGCTCCACAGTAACCAACCCATGAACCAGCAACCCCATTTTGATATATTGATCAAAAGCTTCCAGGCCCAATAAGTACGCCTTGAAAGAGTAACCAGGAGGCTACAGAGAAGCATGATTGCGTAAAGCAAAATCATGTTTCCCCCTCTATGGTAATAAGATTACCCACTGGACTGAAGTCTTTGTTCAGCTTCCTCCCGTAGGTCAGCTCTGCTACTGGCAGCTCCTGCTTCAGCTGTGGCTGTGGCTGTGGCTGTAACTGTCGCTGTAACTGTCGCTGTAACTGTCGCTGTAACTGTCGCTGTAACTGTCTCTGGCTCCAACCAGAAAAGGAAAAGAGGATCTTCAAGCTGTCCTCTCCCCTCTTATAGAGTTTTTGACATCATCAAGCACCGCCTGAACGACCAGGGCCGATTGGTTCTTAACTTGGCCCCTCCCCCTAGCGTAGCCGTTAACACCTCCCCTCAGCCAGCCCAATGACTCATCACACAGGAAGTTGTCTGCTTCCTGGAATGCTCTTTGGGCTTCCTGCCCCGGAAGAGCAAGCCACAGTGTCCAGAGGCTCAATGAGGTAAGCTGAGTCATTCAAAGAAAACAAAGGCCATTATGGCTACAACCTTGGGTAAAACATCTAAGGGAGTGGAGCTTAACTCAATTCTCATTCTTTACCCATATTAAGAGTCTTCTCCTAAGGTTTCACACCCAACTAATAGACTCTTCTTATCCAACCAATATCTAGTAGCACATGCCTCCTGATATTTCCAAATTTTCCATTTTAGAAATTGTCTTCAGGAGATTTCAGATAGGGTATAGGATGATAGAAGTTTAAAAATGCCTACTATTGTCAATCCTTCCCTGTCCAATAGAATTGATGTAAGTGATGCTCTAGGTACTTGTATAAGATGTTAGTTCACCACTCCAGGAAAGTCCGTCAGTACCGTCTAAGGCTAATCTAAATGGTCCTGCCCCAGTTGCCAAGAGCAAAATGAGAGATAAAATTAATTTCCTCACCCCAACCCATATATCAAGTGAGTTGGGAAGAGCTCCCACTGATAGGGAAGTACAGTATTTTCTATGTGTCTGTCTCATAAAAGATGAAAAAGACCCAAGGCTATTGGCTGACTCATAAAAAGACCTACAAAACTCCCCTGCAGAGAAGAAGGCACAGCACAGCCATGATTCATCAGGTAAGGAATAGGTGGAAACAGCAGCTCAGAGAAAGGGCCATCAACCAGAAATCTAGGAGTTCAGCAACACATATCTATAGCATCCTAATAGAAGAAGCAAAATAGACACACAGCAAAATATCCCAGCAGGTGACATTAGCAGGCTCGTGGAAAAGCATCAATCACCTAGCATTTGTTAATTGCTTACTATGTGCTAGGCACTGTGCTAAGGGTACAAAGAAAGGCAAATAGCTACAAACAAGAAGAACCCAGGCCTCTTTTCTCAAGGAGCTCAATGAAGGGAGTTGGGAGGATTATGCCTTCTCCTTTGGAGCAGGAGAATGCTTGTATGTTTACTCGTGCTATAACTTTGAGTTAAATATTCCTCTGTAAAAATGATCTGACTGCTAAGTGGCTAAAGGGAATTGAGGTGCTGGGACTCCTAAAACTGGGAGAACACATTTGGTAGGGGCCTTAGAGCAGAGAGATATTTTAGCTGGTAAATAACCCTAAAAGCATGAGTTGTCTGGGCTACAATGTCCTCTCCTTCATTGGTGATATGGGAACATCTGGAAGAGCATTTCCCTTTGTAAATGAATTTGTGTGTTGGACTGAAATTTACTCTGCAATCTATTTAAAAGATGGAGAGAAGATTAACCATAAGCAAATTACCACGTATAAAATTGTATATTGGGCATTTCCTCTGAAAATGTAGTTGACTGCAGAATCAGGCAGAGGTACATTGGAAATATTTGAATTAAGTTGGATTGTTACAACATGAGGTGTGACTACAGAGTAAGGAGCTGTTTTTTTTGGAAGGAGGGAGAGGGGAACTTTTAATCTTAGTTGCCTAGAACACTGAGAGATTAATTAACTTGTTCAGGGTCCTACAACCTGTATGTGTAAGAGGAAGCACTTGAGCCCAGATCTTCCTAGCTCCAAGGCCAGCTTTCTCCATACCACAAAGTTCTGCTGTTGGCTTGATTCATAAGAATAAGATTTGGGCTTTCAAGATGAGCCCAATATCCTTAAGGAATAAAGTGGGACAGCTAGATGTGCCTAGCACAGTGAAACTGTGTTGATTTTAGGAAAACCAGAACTGACCTTTTCCAGGTGGTCTATTGCTTTCCAGGATACTGTGCAATAGTTTGCACTGCTCTTGGGATAAATCTAGACTTTCTTGTGATTAAATCAAAGAATGTACCTAACCAAATTAGAGCCCTCTTTCAAAGTCACCTTGAAGGTCTTCACACATGCTTCAATCATATTATTACTCAAAACATTTTCTGGAATGACTTCTTTGGAATTTCTTTCTTAACATGTGTGTGAATATGTGTGTGCATGTATATGTTTGTGTGATACCCTTTAAGGAGTCTGGCAAAACCTATAGACCCTTTCTAAAAATCATTTTTAAATGCATAAAATAAGATTCCTAAAACCAAATAAAATATATTCCATAAAATATAAGATTACAAAGGAAATGAATTACATTGAAAGGCAGAGTGTGTACATATATACACACACACACACACACACACACACACACACACACATATATATATACAAATATATGTATAGATAGATATACATACATAGATACACATATGCGTATATATGTGTATATGTTTCTCTGTGTGTCTGTATACCACTATGAATGCTGCAGAGGCAACTTATATACATATCTATATAGTATTGTATTACATATCCTTATAAACACATATTTATGTGGTTGTGGATGTGGAAGTATAATTGCAAACCCAAGGTTAAGAACCTGCTTTAGAACTACCTTATGAAGCAAAAGGAAAGCTAACCTCATCATTACATGCTACGTAAATTTGTAATGCCTTATAAATAATCACAGAATTTCGGAATTAGAAGGCACCATAGTAACCATCTAGTCCAACATATACCCCGCCCAAAAAGTGTGCCCTATAAAATACACCCAAAAAGTAACCATCTAGCTCCTGTTCAAAGGTCCCTAGGGAGGAGGCACTCACTTCCTTCCAAGACAAACCAAATCACTTTGGGATAGTTCTACTTATTAGGTAGTTTTCGTTATATAAAACCTAAATTTGCCTCTACAACTACTACTCCTTCTGCCCACTGAGGAACTTGATAGACATAGAACTACTTGAAAACCATTGCCCTGTCTTTTCCCACCCCACCCCCACCTCCAATACACTGCTTTTCCTTCTCCAAGCTAATTTTAGTTGGCACTATTATGGCATGCATTCATAGCACTTCCTGGATGAACATACAGTTTATCAACGTCCATTATAAAATGTGGATTCCAGAACTAAACATAATGTTCCAGGGGTGGTCTTACCAGGCAGAGTACAATGATACTACCAATCAATTAGTCAGGAATTCAGTCAGTCAACAAGCATTCATTAAGTGCTTTCTATGTGTCATATGCTGTGCCAAGTGCTAGGAATACAAACACAAGCAGACAGAAAGACAGTCCCTGCCCCCAAGGAGTTTATATTCTAATAGAGAAGGTAACACATAAAAGAAACTGGAAAAGAGGGAGGAAAAGGGGGAAGATAAGAAGGTTCCCCAATTTAGGTATGATGAAGAGGTCAAGAGAAGTTCAGCCTGGTAGAATATGAAGAGATGCCTAGCCTAGGCATCCTCATAAATCAAAAGATCATCACCTCATTCCTGGAAGCTGGGTTTATGCTAAAATATCGCAAAATCGCATTAACTATTTTTCATTAAATTTTATTTTCTGATAAGGATATACTTTTCTCTCATCCTTGCCTTGGCACTGAGAAAACAAGAAAAACAAACCCGTATACAACATACATAGTCAAGCAAAACAAATTCCCACATTGGTCATATTATTTTAAAAAAAAGTATCAAGCTTGCACTCTGAGTCCATGGCCTCTTTATCTGGAGGTGGGCACCATGTTTCACGAGGAGTTGTTAGGAGCTAAGGTTGGTCCTCGGCTTGATCAGAGTCACACTAACCTTTTGGTTACTTTTCAGGGTTGGACCTAACTCAAGCCTGATAGTCCATGTTTGACACAAAAAAAAAAAAAAAAAAAAAAAAAAAAAAAAAAACAACAACAACAAGGTACTCAGAGTTCATTCAACAATAATTAAATGAAAAGTTCCTTACCAGGAAGTTTTCTTTAACATCTCCTTAGCAGGAGAGGACTAATCAGCAAGGTTAAACAATGAGGACACATTGAGCTGGTTCAACCGAGAGAAGCTCTCTCTCATAGAAAATTAGAGCCCTCCCAGAGTTCCTCCTGGCTACTTTATGCTCAGGCAACTAGTGAGTAAACCTTGGTTTCCCCCAGCCCACCATATCTAGAGAATAGCTCCAATAACATTTAGGGGAATACTATCCTAATATGCATGAGGGGTAGTGTTAGGTTAGTGCCCCTACACCAACTATCATACCACATGTTTGATTCATACGGATTCATTAAAAGCCCTTGGTTGTTTTCAGATGTACTACTCTTCCCAAGCATCTCCACACCATAATGCTTTCCCTCTGGCCGTGATCTCCATCTACCCTTCCTCTCATTGGAATATTGGAGCCCAGTCCAGGGATACCAGGCTACGATAGCTGAGCCTTTATCTTATCTTGCTGGAACCAGGCCTCCTAACCTTTTCCTAGCCGTCTCCATGTCATACTGGCCACCCTCTCCCTAGCCTTTCAACCTCTATTTCATGTATCATCTTCCCCTATTATAATGTAAGCTCCTTGAGGGTAAAGACCGTTTTGCTTTCTTGTTTTTGTATCTCTGGCACTTCACATGTATAAGGGCAAGCAAAGTGAGACTTTTTACTGTTTTTTCTTTTAGAGTGCTTCTCAGCACTAAGGCAACTAAGTGCCTTTGATTGAAGCTTGCTTTTGTTTGTAGGAGGCCCACATCCTCTTGCTAATTGGGTCACAACAGATGTGAAGCCCTCAAGATGTGTGAAGTCCTTGGGCTCTGAAAAAGAGTATATATACTATGAGTGTAGCCCTTCAGCTAGAACTCTCAGGACTGTGGGAGGAAATGTTTTGCTTTGGGGGCACACTCATTGGAAGAGTGTTGGTGATTTGGCCAGGTGATTCTGGGTAGCTGTTGGAGCCCTGCCAGCTTTTAAAACCCAGATATTTGTGCTTCTTTCTCTGATAACTATGTATGTAATGTCTTGATCAGACAGCTAGAAGCCAGTCTGCTGATTTGTGTAATTTTGCTCTGTTTATATAATTTCTGCTTGTAATTTCTGTTTGTCCTTTCTCTGAGGTACAGGGTGCTGACTTTTTCCCCTGAACTAAGTGAATGATATATGTATGTTTAATTAAAGTGAGATTGTAAACCCCTTAAAGTTATTTTCCTTAGAAAACCAGATCAAAAATCCTGTGCTAGCAGCCCTCCTGTGTGCTGGTGTTATTTGACTGTAACCAGAATGGACTTTGTTTTCTTTGAATGACTCAGCTTACCTCATTGAGCTTCCCTGGACACCGGGGCTTGCTCTTCCGGGGCAGGAAGCCCAGCGACCATGCCAGGAATCAGAGAACTTCCTGTGTGATGAGTCATGGGGCTGGCTGAGGGGAGGTGTGTTAACCTGGTCTACGCTAGGGGGAGGGGCCAAGTCAAGAACCAATCAGCCCTGGTCGTTCAGGCAGCGCTTGATGATGTCAAAAACTCTATAAGAGGGGAGAGGACAGCTTGAAGATCCTGAGACACAAAAAGCATTTAATATATATTTCATCTATCTAATCATTTTACCATGTATACATCCCCATCCTTTCATTTTATACTTATAAACTGATTTCTGAAACCCAAGAGTAAGAATTACATCTCCTTCCTCTTAAATGTCATCTTATTAGAGTTAGTATAATTTTCTTTTTAAGATCTTATAGAATCCTGGCTATCATCCAATGTGTTAGCTTTTCCTTCTAGCTTTTTAATAGAAATATTTGTTATCGGGCATGTATCTGAGGGAATAAATGTGTAGGAGAGTGACAAAACAATAAAAATCTGCATAATAGCAAACGTCACATTATATATTTGGTGAGCTTTTAAGAGCTGGAGGCCTGGCTCCTCTTTAGTGATGTTTTTTGCTGCCAGAAAATTTACAGGGGAAAAATAAAGATAAAGCTAGATTCATGAGGACTACAGAATAAAGAGTCTAATCTGTTCCCTTTGTGATTTTCTTGGGCATAAAAAGGATATTGCTCAGAAAACATTAACTCAGAGCTATTAGTGCATTCATAGTTGTCAAAGCAACAAGTTTTAGGATGAAATAACTCTCTGGACAATTTTAGAGCATCATTGTTCAAACTGGGTATCTCAGTTCTGTTCCCACTTACCACATATAACACTATGGAATCCCTTCAGTGGTTTCTTTGACATTCAATTTTAATAGGTTCTGGTTATGACTAGGAGTTTTTGATTTTGTATCTGAGTAGTCTCTCTTCCCAACACAAGACAAAACCTTTTAACATTAAATGATATTCCTCTGTAAGGAAAGAACTGATCATAACCACTTGCGTATGTGGTTTCCATTTTCTTTGTACCAATTTTTTAAACTATATAATCCTTTGTTGATTGAAAATTACATACAACAAGGTCAAGGAGGAAGTATGCTGATAAAGATGCCATATTCATAAAGAAATCCATTCAAAGCATGATGTTAAATGTGCTTCTTACATATTTTTCACAGTCCAGAGGTCTCTGGTGATAGTTTTGAGATAAACAGGAGAAAAGGGATGTGTTAAATGTTCAGGTAAAATTGAGTATGCTGTTTTTTTAATAAAGTCCCTGCCCTGTTCTTTTTCTCTCTACAGTCAAAAAATGTGTGACTGTCCCTGAAGCTGACATAAAAACACATGATGCTTACAATGAAGTGTTTTGGGGTAGAGGTGGGAGTAGGTGAGCAGCATTTGTTGTATAACATTTAATATGATTTTATTAAAAAAAAAACAGGAAGTAGACAAACAAGCCATTGTAGTGAAGCCCAGTCAAAGAGAGGAGAACTTTAGAGTCTCTTCAAAAGAGTTAGGTTATGGTAAGTTCTTAATTTTAAAATGTTTTAAAAAGTGGGATGTCAGCTATCCCACTTTCTCATGTCTCATTTGAAGCCCTTATTCATATGAGCTAAGGGAATAAAATGAAAAAAAAAAGAAAATCCCTAGTCTCAAGGAGGTTTCATTGTATGTGCATGTACGCAAGTATGAAAAGTGTGATAGAGAAGCAGACGGAAAGATAGATAGAAAGACAGATAGACAGACAGATAGATAGATAAATAGGAGACAGGAGAGAGAAAGAGAGAGAGAAAGGAGAGGAGAGGAGAGAGAGAGAGAGAGGAAAAAATGTACTCCTCTGATGAAGAGACTGAATTTATCTAGGCTAGTCAACAAAAGTCAGACTTACTGTCTTCTGCTGACTGTTGCCAGCATATCCTTGAGTTCCAGTGGGATTGAGCCCAGGTTTTCCTGACTCCAACCCCATAAGGATCTGCAGCACCATGCTGCCTCCACTTCAAACCATAGTCTATGGTTCATATGCTCATCATTGGAACCTCACCAACCTCTCTGCACACTGACTCTATGTATATGCCAGTGTCCTGGACCACGGACCCTTCAGGCCCTACGTTGTCATTGTGATTCATAATAGGTTGTACAAGTAATGGCTTTCAGTGGTGTCTTTGTTTGTTTGGGGGTTTTTTAGTTTAATTTTTGTTACGTTTTAAGACCTTTATTGTCTCTCTCCCCTTTTCGTACTAGAGAAGGCCACTATTTGGCACAAATATATAGATCCTCTCTCTCTCTCTCTCTCTCTCTCTCTCTCTCTCTCTCTCTCTCATTTGCATCTAATCTAGGACGAAAAATCTTTTTCAAAGCATACCTTCAAAAGAAAGAAAGAAAAAACAGTGTTTCCAAGATTAAGGAGGCAGTCCTGACTTCTTTTTTTTTTTTTTTTGCTTCATCCCACAAAAACGTATTCACTCCTGGTTTTTACTGGAATCATCCAAATTGTTGACACCACAGAATGTTAAAAATAACAGATGGGTCTATCTCCATGATTTTATGTTAAGTTTAGGTTCTAAATTGTCTGAAGAACAAAAGAAAACGTATTTAAAAGAAATAGTTGTAAATAAGGCAGCCATCAACATTCTATCCACCCATCCCTCACTAGCCTCCTAATACTTTACAGATTGCAAAAAGAAGGAGGAGGGAATGGAGAAGGAGGAGAAATCAGACCGCGACCACCAGGGCGACATAGAACCTCAAATGAATTTGTGCTTTTTGCAAATAGCTGAAAGAGAAATCAAAGCATATCTCTGAAGCCAAGATAACTTAAAACTGTTTAGTCAGATGTATTTGAGGAAGCATAAAGGAAAATGGAATCAGCTTGAATAAGGGGATGAAAATCCATTCCAGCTTAAAATGAAACCTTTTTCTTAATAAAGATCCTTCCCTCAGACATGGACATATTATTAAAAAAAAAAATTGGCAGGTAAAAGCCTGGGCCTTTAGCCAGAGGAGAGTTTGTTCAGAACATTGCCTCCTCTTGCTTCAATCTGGACAGGCTCAGCCTACAGCAAAGTCCTTTCTTTGTCCCCATTTCCTAACTTTAAAAGATTCCTGACCTGCTACAGGGCTGGGAGGATTTCACAAATGTCATAAAATCCATCTTCCTAAGCTCAGGCAGAACAGAATTCAAACCTCTCTTATTCTTAAAAAAAAAAATTAAAATTTAAAAAAAAACAGAGAAGAGATTCTGTCTCCTCTCTCAATAACTTATTCAAATGAAAAGTGAACTTTTCTATTAGGAAGCACCTCCCTCTCCCATTTGAATGCAAGCTCTGTAAAAGCAGGGATTGTCTTGTCTTTCTTTGTAACCCCAGATCTTAGTACAGTGCCTGACAAAGAGGAAATACTTAATAAATGCTTGTTGACTTGACTGAGATTAGCTCTCCATCCAGCATAATACACTACCTGTCTTGGACATAGCAGGTACCTAATAAATGCTCGATGAATTGATTGAAATTAAACAGAAATTCCAAAAATGACTGATTGTTGTCGATCCCCATTAAATGTGAGTTCCTGGAGGGTGGGAACTGATTTTGCCTTTCCCCAACCCTCAACTCCATGCAGCATATAAAATATGCTTAATAAATATTTATTGTTACTAGCCTGAACACCCAATATAAGACCTAGTTACTTGAATAAAGACATGTTCTACCTTAATTTATTGACCTGACAAAATTCACCATGGTCACAATGGTCTCAGAGATGGTCATTTATTTTACAGGTGAGGAAATCCAGGTCAAGCGGCATGCCCAGGAACACACAAATAGTTAATGGCAGAGCCAGGACTAGAACCCAACTAAAACTGGTGCTTTCTCCATGACATCATCCTTTCCTGGGGTAGGCCACTCATTTAAAAATTTGAAACCCTCAATATATTATACATCTATAAAATAAATCACACTAGAGTGTGTGTATGATGGAGTAAAGGACATGAGAGCAAAGGGGAGTGAAAATATTCTGAATTAAATCAACAAATATGGATTGAGAGTCTCTCTAATGACTTTTTTTAAGTGTGAACCACGCACACAATTCATGGCAATGCCTTCCTTTCCTGAATCATGGAATTGTACAATTTCAAAATCTGAGTTAAAAGGGAATTTAGAAGTCCTATGGTCTGACCCATTCTTAAAGAAGAGTACTTTCCATAGTAGGCCTGACAAGTCATTTGTTGCCCTGCCTTTGCGTGAGGACCTCCACTATGTGGGGGGTGGGGAAGGGTGAGAATCCATTAACTTACAAGGATCCCATTCTACCTTGGGACGGTTTCCATGGTTATAGCATCATAGCAGTAAAGGGTCATAGATCTCTAGCTGGAAGGTGCCCCAGAGGCCAAACCCCTCATTTTCCAGATGATGAAACTAAGATACAGATGGTCAAAGGGACTTGCCCCATTTTATAGTTGTTGTAATCACCTGGGGTGGGATTTGAAGTTTTTCCAGGCTCCAATTCCAGCACTGTAGCTACTAAGCAAAGCTTTGTCCAGGACCTCATCCTTGTGATGTCTTTGATTAGTGCTATAGAAATTAAGAGGAGACAGAGTATTGTGGCTGAAATAATCCAGAAAGGCTTCATGTACAAATGTGGAATTGATCTGGACCCTGATGGAGTTTTAGTGAGCCAGGACTGAGTTGAACTTGGAAAATGTTATATCAAATTTGAATTGCATAGATCATCTCCAATACAATATGTGCGGATCCAGGATATTTTTGGTAAAAATTCGGTTACTGAACTCCCCCTTGTGCACACAATGTGCCTTGGATAAGTCTTGAATACCTTTAATACTAACAACTGCAGGTCTATCTGAACAGTGGACTTGCCTTTTAAAAAATTAGCATAGTCTGCTAGTTCAAAAACTTATTGGGGGACAAAGGAGTGGGGAATAGCAGAAATGTGGAAGAATTGTTTTTGAGTGAAATTTACCCAGAAAGAATGTCTTCTCTGTGTTTATTCCTTGCACTGATAGATCCCCAAACCACTGAGCAAGCCGAAGGACTTCTGACTGAAATGAATGCAAATACCACTGAATAGACTTGTTGGATTTCCAGATGGCATTCATCAGGGTGCTTTGTGGTATTTTCTAATACTGTATTGTGTACTTTGGGGATGCATCATAATGCCATAAAAGGTAGCCTCAAGCTAAATATAAAGAAAAAAAAATGATTTGTAATTAGAAAAGTAATTTTCTTCCATTGAGGGATTTGGGTTTTGGCCTTGCCTGTGGGTATCATATTCTCAAGATATTAAGGATTTTTGTCCTTGACCTAAATTTCCAATTAGCTTTCCTTTTTTTTTTTTTTTTTACAAAAATCATCCCTTCTAGCATGAACACATTTCAGTGTGTATTGGGGAGGAAGTAGCAATATCTGTTCTCTCAGAAATGCAGAATATTTAGGAAGTAGTTTCTTTTCCATTATTTTCTTTTTACCAGTGGCCTTAAAAAAGAATAGGACCTACATTGATGTACTTATTTTTTTATTCTTATTGAAAATTATTTTAGTTTGATCTCAAAGAATTTTAGTTGTTCTCAGTTTAAAAACTCAAGTTCTAGGAGACTTAATACCTTCATTTCTATTTTTTTAATTTTAATGTATTGAAATGTTCTGTTCCTATTTTACCTTATAGGCTACCAAACAAACAAATACATATACATGCATGCATATGTGTGTGCTCACACACACACACACACACACACACACACACACACACACAGAAAGGATTAGGTACTTGCTCAGTCATACAGCAAATTTCATTGGGCCATACTCTTTTGCAAGCATTTGCTTGCATAAACCTTAGCAGTAGTGTGACCTTGAATTCTCTAACTCCCTACCGTGTTATGAAGTAGAATGAGTAGGACTGAGACAAGAACATTCCTATTAAAGATCAGGAAAAACCATGAGACCTTTAGAGTTTGTTTCAATCAATTGATCAGAAAGCTTTTATTAAGTTTCTTTTATATTTTCAATACTGTGTTATATATTAAGGATAGAAAGAAAACTGAATCAGTCCCTACCCTCAAGAAGCTTTCATTCTATTGAATAAGAAAACCTGTACCTATTTGGGTATATATAAATTAGATAAAAATAGAGGGGGTGATTTTGGTGGGGAAAACACTAACAGAGAAAAATAAAAGCTTCATGTAATATGTGTCACTCCAATGAGTCTTAAAGGGGACTGATAATTCTAAGAACTGAGGGATGGGGGTGAAGGCAGAGTACATTCCAGGTATAGAGGACAAACAAGGCAAAGGCAGAGAGAGAAAGGAGATGGAATGTGATGTATGAGGAATAGCAATTAGGCCAGTATGACTGAACCATAGGATACATGAAATGAGTAATATGTAATAAAAGATCCAGGCCAGGTCATGAAGGGCTTTAAATGCCACAAAAGTTTAGTTAACTCATCTTCCTGAGTTCAAATCTAGCCTCAGACACTTACTAGCTGTGCAACCCTGGGCAAGTCATGTAACCCTTTGTGCCTCAGTTTCCTCATCTGTAAAATGAGCTAGAGAAGGAAATGGCAAACCACTCTAGTATCTCTGCCAATAAAACCCCAAAAGGGGTCATGGAGAGTCAGACATGACTAAACAACCATGCATTAATCCAGATGAGTAGCAAAGAACGTGTGAACTAGGGAAGTACATATCTGTGTAGAGAAAAGTATATAAAATAGGACCTGGCAATGGATTAGAAGGATATTTGGGGGGCAGCTAGGTAGCACAGTGAGTACAGCACTGGGCCTAGAGTCAGGAGAACCTGAGTTCAAATGTAGCCTCACTTGAGACATTTACTAGCTGTGTGTCCTTGGGCAAGTCACTTAACCCCAATTATGCTGCCTTCCCCCCCTCCAAAAAACAAGAAGGATATTTGGAAGAAAGAGAGGAGTCCAGACTGACACCAAGGTTGCTAATAACCTGGATGACCAGAAAAATGATGATGTCTTAGATAGAAATAGAGAAGACTAGAAGAGGTATATTTGTGGTAAAAGACATTTAATTCTATTTTAGCTATGTTGAATTGAGATGCCTATGTGATATCCACTTCAAATTCCTGGGGGGAAGCTGGTGATATGTGACTAGAGTTTGGAAGAGAGACTGCAGCAGGATATATAGATAATTGGGGTCATTTGAATTAGGATAATAAATTAATCCCCATTGTCTTTTTCTAACAACAGAGAAGTAAAAAGTACACAGTACTGAAATTTGGGATACACGAAGTCAGAGATGCGATACAAATGATCATTCAGCAAAGGAGACTAAGGAGTGCTCTCTCTCTCTCTCTCTCTCTCTCTCTCTCTCTCTCTCTCTCTCTCTTTCCCTATACATACCTACATACATATATATATATATATGTAGGTATGTATGTATGTATATATGTATGTATGTATGTATAAATTTGCCATTACAATTATAAGGTTCGTGATTTTGTTGTCCTGTGCCACCTTGCAATACCTGGCCCTTGGTTCATGTTTATGGCATCAGATTTGCCTGTAGCATGTATATGTGCTCAGGTACCAAGGTGACCATTATTTTCTCTATGCACTCCGAACACTCTGGCAATAAAGCCCCAAAATTCCCATGGGGATTGATGGAGAGTATCCCTGTCCTGGCTGGGTAAAAAAGGAATTTTGCCTACATCTATAGAATCTGAGAGTTGGAGGTAACCTTAGAGGCTACCTCCCAACGAAGTCAAGAATCTTTCATTTATTTCTTTTATTCTAAATTTTGCTATTCTGAACTTGAAAAATACCAAAAAGAAAAATGAAGATTTTAATGCACAAAAAACAAAAAATGAATCAAATATTAAACCATGAATTTCATCACATACAACTTGTTATTTTAAGTATATACTCAATTCCACACTCTCAGTTTCAAGTTCTTTTTTACAATAAGAGATGCTACTATGAAGACTTTTGCTCAAATGGATGCTGTCCATGGGTGCACTTGTAAATGTTTAATAACAAAATTTCAGGTTGAAAAAATATTTATGACAAATTTTAAAATTTAATCCGCATTATTAACATTTTGTCCACCACTTTCTTAAGTCAAGATGATCAATAAAATAACAAATTGAATCCAGCTTTCTAGTGTTTCTTGATTTCGAAGGCATAAATACTCACTCTGAAAACTTAGAATTGTCTCTTGCAAGCTAGTTCAAGTTGATTTTAGCTTTTATGTCCTATTGTAGTATTGCTGGGGGAAAGGGTATGCACAGCTTAGTGACATTTGACGCATAGTTCCAAATGGTTCTCCAGAATGGCTAAACCAATTCCTAGACTTACCAAAAAAGTATTAGTGTGCTTGTCATCCCAGACAGCCTCCAACAATGGTTGTTTTCTTTCTTTCTTCCTTTCTTCCTTTCTTTCTTTCTTTCTTTCTTTCTGTCTTTCTTTTTTTTTCTTTCCTACATTCCTTCTTTTTCTCTCTCTCTCCTCTCTGTCTTCTCTCTTTCCTTCTTTTCTTCCTTTCTTTCTTCCTTCCTTCCTTTCTCTTTCTTTTTCTTTCTTTCCTTCTTCACTCTTCCTTCCATCCTTCTTTCCCTTCCTCCATCCCTCTCTGCCCTCCTTGCTTCCTTCCTTCTTCCTTCTTTTCTTTCTTTCTTCTTTCATTCTTTCTTTCTTTCTTCTTCCCTCCCTTCCTTCCTTCCTTCCTACCATTCCTCCTTCCTTCCATCCTTCCTTCCTTCTTTTCTTTCTTACTTTCTTTCATTCTTTCTTTCTTTCTTCTTCCCTCCCTTCCTTTCCCTCCCTTCCTTCCCTCCTTCCTTCCTTCCTTCCTTCCTTCTTTCCTTCCTTCCTTCCTTTCTCTTCATCAGTCTAATGACTATGAGGTGAAGCTTCGAAGTTATTCTGATTTGTTCTTCTCTTAGTGGTAGTGATTTGCAGAATTTTTCACATCGTTGATAGATTTCCTTTTTCCTTTTGAAAACTGTTCATATGCTTTGGCCATTTATCCATCGAGTAGTGACAGATTTCTAATATATTTGAATTATTTCTTTATGTATTTTGCATTTCAGATCTCTGACCCACATGCTGCCATGACATCTTTCCCTAGTTAAGTATCTCCCTTCTAATTCGATCTGAATTGCTTTCCTGTGTTCAGAAGCTTTTAAACCTTATGTAATCAATTTGTTTTTATCTCCTGTGATTTTTTTCTATTCTTTGTTTAATCAAGGACTTAACCTTTTTTTCATTTTACTATTAGTTTTGTTGTTCATTCGTTTCAGTCAATTTCAACTCTGTGACTCCATTTGGAGTTTTCTTGGCAAAGGTATTGGAGTTGCTTGTCATTTCCTTCTCCAGCTCATTTTACAGATGAGGAAACTGAGGCAAAAGGGCTAAGTGACTTGCCCATGGTCTCATAGCTAGTAAGTATCTGAGGGCAGATTTGAGCTCAGGAAGAGTTTTCCTGGCTCCAGGCCTAACACTTTATCTACTACCCAGGGTTTGCTGCCCATTGTTACACTACTACTAGTACTACTAGTACTAATAACAATAACGGTAGCTAGCATGTATATACCACCCACTATGTGCCAGGCACTGTGCTAAGTGCTTTATAAGTTTTATCTCACTTGGTCCTCACAGCAACCCCGGGAGATAGGTGCTATTATTATCCCCACTTTATAGTTCAGACAACTGAGACAAGCAGAGATTAAATGACTTGCCCAGGCTGAAGCTGGATTTGAACTCAAGTCTTCCTGACTCCAGGCTTAGCACTATCTCCATTGTACCACCTCAGGTTCTTCCTTCACTGTTCCTCTAATTGGGTTATGATGTGATCTTTTGTGTTGTAGTCATATATCCATTTGAATGTATCGTAATCTGTGGTATGAGTCTTGGTCTAAACCTAATTTCTGTGAGATTGAAAACCACAACAGATTTTGTAAAGTAGTGAATTCCTACAGCAGTAGTTAGGTCTCTTTGGGTTTATTGAACGTAATACTCTAATATAATCTTCATCTTTTCTCCTTGTTTTGAGATTGTAGCATTTATGTTGAGTGAATCAGAGTGCTTGGCTCCCATTTTGGAGACACTGGAGATCCTGCTTTCTGGAGAGTTGTGACCTTGGAGCATATGTGGACATTCTTAAATCATATGATCTTCATCTTTTCTCCTTGTTTTGAGATAGTAGCGTTTATGTTGAGTGAATCAGAGTGCTTGGCTCCCATTCTGGTGATGCTGGAGATCTCGCTTCCTAAAGGATTGTGACCCTGGAGCGTATGTGGACATTCTTAGATCTTATGATCTTCATCTTTTCTCCTTGTTTTGAGATAGTAGTATTTATGTTGAGTGAATCAGAATACTTGGCTTCCATTCTGGTGATGCTGGAGATCCCGCTTCCTGAAGGATTGTGACCCTGGAGCATATGTGGACATTCTGAACCTGACTGTGTGGTAAGGAGGAATGTTTTGGATTGGCTGCAGAGCAGGACCTAGGGGGAACCTTCAAAAGGCCTTAGTCATCCTGAGCCATGCTTTTTGGCTGCTCTCTCTTATTCTTGCTTCCTTCACTGATAGCATCTGGAGAGAGACAATACTATAAAGAGAGAACGTTGACCCTCCTCCCCTCTATGGCATGTGACCCCACAAGAAGAAGCCTTGATATTTTTTCTCATCATTTGTTCTTTCTATTTTAGGAAAATGAGATTTGTCTGGAGGCTTTTATCTTGTGAGTTTCAAAAGGTCAAAGGTCAGGATCCATAATCTCAGTCTATAGCTGGTTTCACTGCAATCTCATCACTGATATCCCACGGAGCAAAAAACAACCTTCAAGAGCGACCTTAGGAATCCAGCCAAGTGTTAGCTGAGATGAAGATTCATCAAGCAGTCATGTTATATCCGGATGTGAATGTGTGATGACCAATGTTGTATAGAAAGTTTCCTAAGGATGTGACTAATCTTACCAGAGACTAAGATGACATAGATAAGAGTGTGCCTCCAGGGGCAGCTAGGTAGCACAGTGGATAGAGCACTCAGTCTGGAGTCACAAAGACACATCTTCCTGGTTCAAATCTAACCCAGATACTTAGTAGTTCTGTGATCCCAGGCAAGTTATTAACTCTGTTTGCCTCAGTTTCCTCATCTGTAAATGAGCTGGAGAAAGTAAAGGCAAACCACTCCAGTATCTTTGCCAATAAATCCCCATATGGGATCATAAATAATGTCACAGGACTCAAACACAACCAGTGCCTCCAGGGCTTTGGGGGAAATGTTTGTTATTGTACCTTTTGTAAAAGCTAATTGTTGTTAAGTGGTTATCAGGTCATGGGAACTTGAGTGCTAATCACTATTGGCTAACAATGGGAGTCCACAGTTAATAAGAGCAGTCCTAGAATATGGGGGAGATGGGCATCAGGCTTTATTCTTGGAAACTGAAGCACATTCACTACCTACTGATAGATACTTCATTTTTTTAAAGCAACACTAAGTACTTTTGATGATTACTGCTTTGTAGCACAGTTTGAGATGTAGCATAGTTAAGCCCCCTTCTTTTTGTACCTTACCCCCCTCTTATTTCCCTTGGCATTTTATTATGTTTTCTCTCCATATTAATAAAATAAAATGTGGTTAGTTTGGTTTGGCATGGGATAATTCACATATGAATAATTAATATAATTCCCATTATTTCATAATTATAGTTATATAATTCATACGCGTATCTTGTAGATATACTCCCAAATATTTTAAACATTCTATAGTTATTTTGAAAGGAATTTATCTTTCTATCTCTTTCTGTTGAGTTTTGATAATAATATACAGAAAGGCAGGTGATTTTGTGTTTATTTTATATTCTAGAAGTTTATTGAAGTTATTGTTTCTATCAATGTTAGTTTGATCACTAGAGATCTCTAAGAACATCATATCATCTCAAAAGGAGTATCATTTTATTTCCTCTTGTGCTCATTTTTTTCTTTCACTTACTTTCACAGCTAGTATTTCTAGAACGATATCAAATAATTAATAATGCATATCTTTGCCTTACTCTAGTCATATTAGAAAAGCAAAAAAAAAAAACTGGTATTTTTCCATTGCACAATGCTATCTCTTTGTCTAAGATATCTAACTATAACTATCTATATCTATATATCTCCACATAGATATAGATATATAGATACAGATATGTATGTACATCTATACAGATATAGATATATAGATACGCACACATGCATCATTAAGAAAAAGTCCACTTACTGTTATTATTTTTGATATTTTGAACAGATATTCGATTTTGCCAAGTTTTCTTTCCACATCTATTGATACAATGATGCAATACTTATAATTTTATTAATAAAATTAATCAAATTTATGGTTTTCCTAGTAATCAAACAATCTTGTATTCCTTGTATAAATCCAGCCTGGTCATAATATAGAGTATCTTAAAATTTGCTGTAATCTCTTTGCTATTACTTTATTTAAATTTTGGCATCAATATCATTGGGATACTGTTCTGCAGCAAGAAATTCTTAACCTGGTGTCCAGGGAGGTTCAAGAAGTCTATGGAGAGATTTAAGGGGGTCCATGAACTTGGAGAAGCAAAAAATCATATTATTTCACTAAGTTCTGACTGAAATTTATGATGTCCTTCATTTGAAGAAAGAAGTCTGTAGGCTTCATCAGATTGCAGAGGGGTCCATGACACAGCAAAGGGTAAAACCCTTGCTCTGTGATTTTCTTTGTCTACGTTTGTCTCTTCCTGCTTTAGGTATTAAGATCCTATTAATATCACAGAAGGAAATTGTTAATATTCATCTTTTCCTATTTTTTCAAACACATTTGTATACATATATTTTTTAATATTGGATAGAATTCACATGTAAGTCTTTTTTGTCCTTTTTCCCATCCTTACACCCCACTCCTTTGAGAATACACTTTTGGTTATTTGGTATTTTTTTCTCTGAGTGTTATTCAAAGGCTTGATTACTTATATTAATCTAAATATTTTCTATTTTTGTAAATAGTTGCCTGTTTGATTATTAATTTTGTTGAGCTATAATTATGTAAATTAGCTTTCAATAATTAAATTTAATATGTTTTGAATTCTCTATTTTCATTTTTTTTATATTGGCAACTTTGTCTTCCCCTTTTCTCAACTCAGATTACCTGATATTTTGTTAGCTTTTTCCTCAAAAAAATCCAGCTTCTAATTTTCTTTATTAATACGATCTTCTTTTTGACTTTGAATATTTCCATTTTTGCATTTATTTTTTTAATTTATTGCTTTTCCAATTTTTATATATACATCTAATTATTATTCT
>NW_023494555.1:0-58315 GCF_011100635.1 Trichosurus vulpecula | reverse complement strand
GCTGGTCAGCTCTTAGGTCAAACCTGTTCACAGTTTCAAGACAGGAAAGAGATGGCTGTAGATATGTTAAAGCTCTGCATCAGAGATATTAATATCTGAGATATTTGAAGAGAAAGGAAGGAAGGGAGGAAGGGAGGAAGGGAAGGAGGAAGGAAGGAAGGGAAGGGAAGGAAGAACTAAAAAGGAAGGAAGGAAAAGAAAGAAGGAGGAAGGGAAGAAGAAAAGGAAGAAGAGAAAGAAAGCAAGAAAGGAGATGTGGAGGTAAAAAATGAACTAAGAGCAGAAAGTGGTAAATGGGGTTGGGAAAAGGTCACTGTAACCTTATTCCAGGGAAGACAAACTCAGGTTTACAAAGCAATAGCTAGCTTACAGCCTCTAATTAGGCACAAGGCCAATGGAGTTGGTCTCCAAAGCTGAAAGGGGAGGAGGACTCTGAACTCCTGAGAAGCATTACAGAACCCTCACCCCCACCCCCTGCCACCACCACACCAAATTCCTAACAACATCTTTCACATGCTTTGCTACAGACAAGCATCCTGGGAGAGTCATATGAGTTCTTTTGCTAAGGCAATATCTATTAATTCCATTGAAATAATAAAGAGATACAAATGTGGTATTCCAGCCTGGCAAGCTGGACACCATCCATCCTGAGCATACGCCAGTTTTTCTGTAACCTGAGCTAACAGGGGCCAAACGTCTTTAGAGCTAGAGGTTGAAATGCCTGTTTATTTGGGTGGAGCACCAAACTAAGCCATTTTTTAAGGTTTCAACATTTTCTGGAAAACCAGCTGCACTGAATTTGGCTTAAAACTTTTGGTTAAAGTCACCCACAAATGAGAAAGAGAACAAGTTGAGCTGATTTTGCAACAAGGCAAAGCTCTCCATTTTCCTTAAACAACATTGTCTTCCTTTCTTGATCCATGTCTATCTGGGGCTGCCTGTGGGGGATTGGTTCGTGCCGTACATGAAGAGAGGGAGAAGGAGTTATCCATAGTGTGGCCTAGAGAATGTCCCCTCTTCACCTGACACAGACAAATAAGGTTCAGACACCTGAGGCAAAGAGGAGCAGGTCAGCATCTGCCCTTGGAGGCAGACTCAGAGAGAGGAGCCCAGGAAGCCTCCGTGAGCCAACCTGGATAAAATTGTCACTTTCTCATCACTCAGGCCTAGGGGCATGAGGGCCCAGGTGGATTTTTACAGGTGAATTGGCTTTGCGATGACACTGACAGACCAGGGTGAGAATTGGAAAATCTCAATTTTGATTAAATCACTGGTATCAGGTGGCACAGCTGGCCATTGAAGGCTCAGGAAACCCCTGAAATGTGCTGATCCCCCAGCCCATTTCTACCACTCCCCAGTGGGGATGCCTTCTCTTGAGAACTAGTATCAATCAGATTGACCTGAAGGATTCACCTCTCGGGACTCCCAATGAGCAACTGAGCACAACCACATTTAATAGTCAAGAAATTCCAAACTGGGTTTTCCCAGGTGGTGTCATGTTCTTTCTCTTTGGAACCTGGAATAAGATAACAACTAGAAGTTCCAGTATCTGGGAAAGAGGATGACCCAGGCGGGAGAATCAAGGGAGATTTTGGAATGAGGGAGGCCAGTGCTGGGGCACAAGGAGAGAAGGGGGAGAATCAGGTGAGAAGGGTCTGAGAGGAAGCCAGCTGTGATTACCAAAAGCGAGATGAGGAAGTCATACAGTAGCTTTTAAGCTGACCAATTTTTTTTTTTTTTGCTAACTAGGTTGCTCGTAAGTTCAGCTGTTTCTGTTCTTCTAAAAGACTGAATATAGTTTTGGTGCCTTTCTAAATTCTAGCACCTTGGCCCATCTCTTGCACTGGTTTTAGCTCTGTGACCAAACTACAGAAAGATACAAATAGAAAACATTGAAGTTGCCTCTTTCTTGTTGGGGGGAGGAAGGAGGGCACTCTTCTGGGCTCCCAGGATGAGACGTAGTCCATTCCCTTACGGAGCTTACATTCAAATACACAGATAAGTCTACAAGCAGGAAATCCCCAAACATGAGGCTAAAAGCTCTCCAGTTGTTCCCTCCCCAAATGGTCAGTGACACAAATCAGTTTGTGTGAACTGATAAGACAAAACCCAGAAAGGAGTTCTTTTATTTGGAAAATCATTGTGGGCACAAGACTGTAAAATGTAGCCTTCCTCCTTCTATGCCTCATGTTGGGGTGGAGGGTGTCTGGGAACAATTCTTTGTTGAGCAGAATTCTGGATTTAGAGGAGGGCTTCACAACATTCTTTCTGCACTTCCCAGGTATTGACTGAACCAGGAATTTACTCTCTCCGGGCCTCATCTATAAAAGGGGCTTCCCCTCAGGTTGTTGTGAGAATCCAGTGAGCCCATGGTTGTAAAGCTCTTCCCAAAGCTTAAAGTTCTGTGCACGTATTACTGATGGTGAAAATAGAGAAAAGGAAAAAAAAAAAGAGTGGAGGATGATGATCAAGGTCACCTCTGAGTGACCCTGAAATCTCACTAAGAGGAGCACCCCCTGGTTCCGATCTAGCCCCACAGACGTCCCCTCCGACAATGCCACTTCAGCGCAGGAGGTTGGGCTCCAGGCACCGCTATCCCCACTTTGCAGGTGAGGAGTCTGAGTCTCAGAAAGGTTAAGTGACGTGTCCAGAGATTTGTCCCCTGGCCTCACCCTTCTCTGCAGCCCTTCTTCTGTCATCCCACCCTTCCTTGCTGGGAGGTAGGTGTTCCATTAACATTTTTGTATGATTAATTCAGCAAGCCAGTTAAGTTTCTACCACTCACGTCATCCAGGAAGAATTTCAGATTGAGCCCCTCCTTTCAAACAGAATTCTGTGGAATCACAGGGTTTCCAGCCCTCTGATGGGTAACGGTAGCCTAGGAGACACTGAACACAAAGCTTTCCTTTTTGTCCTCCCCCTTGACATTCCCCGAAACTCTCCACTCAAACATAGCTGTTTCCGTGGACTCTCTGGGAGGCACAGTTAAGCCTGTGAGCCGCACCTCCGGGGGCTTCTGATCCCAGAAAGCCTCCTGACCAGCCACAGCGTTCTGAGCAAAATGAACAAACTTGGACATGTGGCCTGGTCCTTGGAGTTAAACCATTCTCCCCATTTGTGGGCACAACGGAGAGCGCCTCATAGTTCCACCTCAAAATTTGCCCCGGCTCTAGAGCAAGGAAACAGAGAGATCGGCCGAAGGAGAATGAAAAGATGGCGTGCGATTATCGCGTCCTCCGCCCCTCAAAGCCCACAACTATTCAGACCCCATCTCCTTGACTCAGGTTGTTTTCTCCCTGCCTTTCAGAAGTGACAGAGAAAAATCCCTGCCTTCGCTGAAGTCATCGCAGACAAATTAATATCATTTTTCATATACATTTGTTTGGGGAAACTTGAAACTGTAGCAGCGCCTATTGGCTTCATTATTTGAATTAAGTCTGGAACTCCTGCAGCTGTCCGCTGTCAGACGCTAGACCCGCTGCCTCCTTGCAGCTGGGCCCTTCGTGCACACGCTTCACCTGGTGACTCCATAATGTTTTAATATAAAAGTTCGTGATCACCGAGCATGTGCTTAAGGCTCCTTCGGAGCTCCCTTGCAGCAGAAGGGGGTAACAATTAGCAGTTTTGTTTTCTTGCGTCCGTGTGCTTCAAGTGGAAAGTTTGTCCTGGGCAGCTTCCAAAAAGCTTGTTGTGAGTTCCTTGACCTTTGTAGAGTTTGGAACCGATGAACCACATTGCCTTGCCTCAGAGTGTCAGGCACAGAATAAAAAGGAGGAAAAAAATCACATCATTTTTCATTGTGGCCAGATGAGGCCTGAGTGAAGGAACACAGAACAGGAAGGAGAGAACATGTGAAATATGGGTTGGGGAGCTGGAATGTGAAACTGCCCACAGGGGCCACTTTCCTTCTTCATTCCTCTTGCTTCATTCCTCCTCCTTCATGCCTCTTCCTCTCCTCCCCTTCCTTCTCCCCCCTCCTCCTCCTCTCCTCCTCTTCCTCTCCTTCTCTTCTCCTCCATTCCTCTCCTCCTCTCCCTCTCCTCTTCTTCCTCTCTTCCATCTTCTCCTCCTTCTCCTCTGTTCCTTCTCCTCTTCCCCATCCCTCCTCTCCATCTCTTCATTTTTTTCAAAATGTTTTCTTTTCCTGAACAGGCAGGTTGCAGACAGATCTGGGTCTTAGCCTGCCACCCCAAGGGCCCCAGTGTCAAGAAACGGTGATAGAGCGGCACTCATTTAGGCAACATCTGTAATGCATCGAGTGATTATTAATAGCTCAATATGCCAATCTGCCACTGTGAATTTCTGACATCAGAGGGGCCAAGAGCTGGGAAGTTTCACAGCAGAGAAGTGAAGATGGGCAAGGCACTGGGAATGAATTGCAGGTGAGATATATTTGTGAGCTTAATTGTCAAGCCCTACTTGTTTTGGGATGGGGGTCTGGCTTACTCCAGGGGTTAAGTGAGCTAATTTTCCTCAATCCAAGGCCTAGAACATAGTAAATGCTTAATAAATGTTTGTTGACCTGCTGATTAATCCATCCAACTCAATTCAGGAGGCATCTGTTAATTGCCTACTATGTGCTATGCGTTATATTTGATAATAAGAAGTTACACCAAAAGAATTGTGTCTGCCCCCTTACGTGGGAGGGGCATAGTACAACATGTTTCCAGGAAGGGAAACATAAAATGGTCATAAAATTATTAAAGGGAGCTCAAGGAAGGACACACTAATGTCGATAGAGATTAGCAAAGAGCCTTAGCAAGAGGTCACCCCTGAGCTGTCCTCTGAAGAGAGGTGTAAGGTAGGAAGGAGAACCTTCTAGGCACAGGAGACTCCAGGCTATTTGTACGAACACAACGTATCCAGGGCCTTTGGCGCATATGACACCTTGTGGGAGAGCTTGAAGCTTCCTTAGGCCTAGCAATGATGGCAGCTGGAAACGATTGAGAAGTGAATTCTTTCTTGTTCTGAAGGCAAGCGACTCCTAACCGGCAACATTATGGTAAGAATTGGCCTCAGGCCCCTGGGCCTGCTGGTCAGCCACCACCTTGAGAGGAAAAGCAGAACTTCCACTTTGAGGTTCACACCAAGAGCTCCTTCTGTGATTGGTTTGTCCCTAAAAATCACTCTCAGTTTGAATGGCTTAACCAGTCCTCCTCCCACCACAAGTCCCAGGGAGTGCTTTGTATTCACCTCGGGCTGAAGCTATATCCCACTCTGCTCTGTGTCCAGGAAGAGTTGAAAGCTGCCCTTGGTCCCTCAATCCTGCCATTCCCTCTTTAGCCTTCTGATTCCTCCTCTTCAGGTGGATACTGGTCTTTGGTTTTCAGATTCTTGATCTCAATGTAACCACTCTTCCCAACACATAAAACCTTTGTGTGAGACACGGTCGGTGGGGGGGGGGGGGTGGGCGGGGAGGGAAGGAGGAAGAACAAATGGCCAAACCTGGAATCACATCATCAAGTCTAAGGCGATATTATAATATGGTGATCCTCAAGGCTGCCTGGGACTGCTTAAAAAAATAGAGAAGTTGATCATATGTGCAGACCCGATAAGCCACAGTTAGAGGTCAATAAATATGGTAGCTGAGTGTTGGACATATACTTGAAAATATAAAGTAATGGGGTGGGGAGGAGAAAGAGAGACTCTTTATTCAACAAGAACTACTAGGAAAGGTAGAAAGTGAATTGGCAAAAAATAGATTTAGACAAGGGGCAGTAAGGTGGCACAGTGGATTTCAACAACAAAATATTATTACAGCTTAATGAAGGAGAAAATCTGTCAAGTGGGGAAATCTTTAGATCAAATATCTCTGCTAAAAGTTTGGTATTCAATATATAGAGAGGTGACACAAACATATATGTGTACATGTTGTATATGTGTACTTACATATGCATGTGTGTGTGTATGCACGTATGGCTTAACCCAATAACTAAGTGCCTTTGACTAGTGGGTCCCCTTTGCTTGAATCTTTTCCATTCCCATCTCTACTTCCTGACTTCCCAGGCTTCTTGCAAGCCCCAGTGAGGGAGCCTTTCCCAGGTGTCCTAGCTGCTAGTATCTTCCTCAAGCTTTGAAGTCCCTCCCATCTACTCTGTATAAAATTGTGCCAACCTTGTTCTTTGCGTGTTTGCCCCTGTGAGACCGTGAGCCCCTTGAGGGCAGGAGGTGGGAATCTGGCACTCTTTACATCTCCAGTGGTTGGCATAGTGCCTAGCACAAAGTCAGCCATTAAAAACGTCTGTTAAATCAATGCCTGAAATAATTAGTAAAAGGATAGGAGTAAAAGGATTTTGCAGAAGAAGAAATCCGAAAGTTCATTGATGGCATGAAAATCTCCTCCAGACACCGGTAATAAGAGCATTCAAAGTGAACATAATTCTGCGTTTTTGCCTAACACCGTTCACGTTAGCAAAGACGGTAAAAACAAGTAAGTGGTGCAGGGAAGAGGGGGCCAACTGTTGCTAGAGATATTAATTGATACAACCATTCGGAGAAAATCACTACATTATTTAATTTATACCCTTTGACCCAGCAATCTTACTACTGGCATATACTTTAAGGAGGTCAATTAAAAAAAGTCACACATATAATATAATATATGTTTAATATACAGATGCCTATAATATTTATATATATATATATATATATTAATAGCAGCACTCATACTGGTAGAGAAAAAAAAACTAGAAAGAATATCCATGTACAATGATCAGAAAATTACTGACTAAATTGGTGTGAGGCAGCTATGCGGCACAACAGACAGAACCGTGGCCTGGATTTAGGAAGGAATGAGTTCAATCCCGCCCTAGACATTCACTGGCTGTGTGACCTTGGGCAAGTCATGTAACCCCGGTTTCTCTGTTCTCTCAACTGTAAAATGAAATTAGAAATAGTACCTAAATAGCACCTCAGGTTGTTTTGAGGATAAAGTGATGCAATATTTGTAAAGTGCTTGGCACACAGTAGGTAGTATTATCATTGTATCATGGTATATACATGTGTATATGTATACATATATATTTGAATATGTGTATATATTCATATATATATATATATATATATATATACATACATTATATTGTGGGTTCTTATTGATCTGACAAAAATTATAAGTTTGAGGAATTTGCAGAAGAATGGCAGACTTCAATGAAAGGAAGCCCAGTGGAGAGGGAGAGCAGTGTCTAATCACCACAGTGATGAAGAGAGCAACAAACACTAAGGATTCACTGGGATGCAGTGAATGAAGGAGGTCGGACCTGCAGACACAAGGCATGGCTCTCACCTCTCTCTCGAGATGGCCGGCTGTAATTGAGAATGTGGCCAGCTGTCAGAGGTGACTGCTCCTTGCTCACTTCTGCTTAAGGGTTGTCCTTTGTTACAGTGAAGGGTTCAATGAATGGGTGTAGATTAAGAGGAAATAACTCTGGCATAAAAATAAAAGGCAATGATCTAACTAACAAAAAAGAACATTAAAACTAAAATGAAAGCACCTAATGCCTCAAACATTCCAGAATTTAGGGCCTGTTTCCTCAGCAACTCAAGCCTGTTCCTAAAGCCTGGGAGTGGTGGGGTGTGGGGGGCTCAGTTCTTCATTCCCTTTGAACTTTTGCTGGTCAGGCAGATAAAGCAAAACAGGGCAGCAGGGCAGATAGAGGTAGGAAGCAGCCCAGGACTCTGGAACAATTTTACCCTTGCTACACAAGCCCAGATCATAGCAATTGGTTAGTGCGGACTTCATTCCCCAATAATGCATGAGCAAAGTCACTATAAAGCCCAATAAGATGCATGGTGAGCTCTCAACAGAGCTACTTTGTTGTGCTTTGAGATGCAATCACCACTGACTTTGCAAGCCTGAATGGCCATCTTTCAAGCTGCTGGGCTGTGGACAGTCTAAGAAAAGCTAGGACAGGAACGTGAAGGGTGAGGATCTAGGATCAGTGGACACAGTTTTCCGAGGGGCAGATTTGAGCTCCATTGAGTGGCAAAGAGGAGAGAGACAATCTTCCTAACAAGAGGCATTGTCCAAAAGTAACTGTCCAGGTTGATTGTGCCATGAGAGTGGACATTTCTGCATAATCCATCTTTACCAAAACATGGATTAGTTCTGGTCAGGAAGTGGGTGTAGGCAGAATTGTTGTTGGATTTGAAATCCTCCCTCTACCAGCAGTAAGACTGTCTCAGGCCTGCACAGGCTACTTGGACTTTTAGTCCTGCTTTCCTCCCAAGCTACATGTTCTGCTGCCTCAGAAGAGAAGCAAAAAAGCTCCAACTCTCAAAAACTTTGTGAAGTTCCAGGCCATTCTGACCGTCCCTAGGGCAGGGATTGCAAACTCTCTACTTGCTGAGATTCCATCTGGCTCTGACATCCTGTGACTCCAGGACACAAGCCAGCACCACTTAAGGGCGGGTTGGGGGGTGGGTAGTACATACTGTGGCTTGTCAAGTTGAATTTGAAACACACACACATTCAAAGATAGATCTGGGGGATTTCATCTTTCTGTGTATTCCCTGCAGTAGTCTACATATTTCCATAGAGAGCTCATCTCAAAGAGACCCTCCCCTGGTAGGAAGCTTTATGGTAAGAGACCTCCTGGCTATTGATAGATTGGCACCCAGATTACAGCCATAGGATTCACCATCAGACCAATAAACTTACATGTTCCAGTGCCTAGCACAAGGCCTGGCACATAGTAGGTACTTAACAAATGTTTGTTGATTTGAATCCTTTCATTGGAGGATGATGGGGTGGTGGTCCTGCTGCTCTGTATCCCAGTGACATTATTTCCTGGTGGCCACCTCCACGAAGCTTCATCATGGCACAGAGTGGAGTCTTAGTTGTCCAAAGCTGTACCAGTGCAGGTTTTGGCAAATGGCAAAGTGGATAGAATACGTGGAGTCAGGAAGGCTGGCTCAAACCCCACCTCTGACACTTGCTGGAGGAGTGGCCCTGGGCAAGTCACTTAATATCTCTGGGCCTCGATTGCTTCATCTGTGAAATGGGAAGAAGAGACTCCCTAGTTCCTTCATCAAGATGCCACTGTGAAGCTCAATGAAGTAACCCATGTGAAACCCTTTGCTGTTTTTAATATGATGTGTAAATTTCGGAGTTCACTAGTGCCATCATCATCATCACCATGGTTCTCATTCTTTTCCTCTTAGGTACAACATAGTTCAAGAATCCAAGGATGTGCCTGTGCCTTCCTATTGTTCTGATGCAGATAATGTTTTAGCATATGGTTCTGCCATTAGGTATGAGTGGGTTTTTTTTGTTTTGGTTTGGTTTTTTGTATTTAAATAAAAGCATCAGGGGCGTAAGCACATGTTGCCTGGGTTCATTGATTATTTTCATGTTCATTTTTATTAACAAACTAGAAAGACCCAGAGATGGACTGGTGGATTGGGCATCTATTGCCTGAAGACCCCCCTGGGTATGATCTTGGATGTTGATCCCAGGGTGGCTGTAGTGGGTTGATTTATTCAACCATAGCATCACCTAATAAAGTGAAAAGGGTTTGCAATCAGCCTTGGTTGGGAGCTTGCCCAACACGAGGTTATGAATCCTGGCAGTACATGAAGCAATATACAATCACTGCGGCAATGCTCTCCGAGCTCACCCATTCCCGCTGTTTGCTTTTGCACCAAATGCCTCTCCATATAATGTCATAGCCAGATTTACCAGCAGCCGTGCCATGTTCCCACAAAGTGACAGCTTAGGATTTCATGCTACTCAAGCAGCCTTTTCTTAGGGACTTTCTGTACCCAAAGCAAACAACTGCCACTACTTAACATTTTAAATGAATATCAGTTTATGATTTAATGTTAGTTGTCTTTCTTTGGGTGGAAGAAATGACTCCTGGTTGCCCATATTTCATATGTACACTTACAACTGCATTGGCCTGAATACTTTGTAAAATTTCTTTAAAGGCTCACAGAATCTTAAATTCCTCTTCTTGGATCAGAGTTAAAGATGGAGACCTGTTTCCTCTATTAAAAGTTTGTAAGGGGGAAAAAAGCATAATTTTGTCAAACCCAAGTCATTATGGCATTGCCAAAAATCATGAATCATAGACTACTGAAGGTCAGGCATTAAACCCAAACATTCCCCCTTCCCACCCTTTGCCCTCTAATCTGGCCTCTCACCTCCCCTTTCGTTGTCTTTTCCGTGAAGACACCCTCTAGGTCAGGCTCTCAAAGAATGGCCATCAGGTACCTACAGCTGCTGGCTACATGAGCCAGAACAAACCTACCCATCAGTCAAGGCACAAAACACAGTTTATGTCTTCAGGACATAGAACTGGGGTGGGGTGATTGGATATTTACTAATAAAAGAAATGAAAAGAAAAAAAGAGGGACAAGATAGAAAAGATAAGGAAAAAATTAAGGAGAAAGACAAGTGAGTCATAGAATATTGGGGGGGAGGGGGAACAGAATCTGTTTCTTATGGTATATGGGAAGCAAAGAAATAGCAGGGTCCAAAACGGACCTGCCAAGAGTGGGGGAAAAGGTCTCCAGATTCATGCTCTAGAGATCTGTCTTAAGCTATTTTTATGAGATATTATCTCATTTGTCCAAAATATGTTTTATTACATGAGAAAGAAAAACTTTGGCTGAATTTTCTCAAATACTAAAACTTTCTTCAGTGGTTCTCAAGTGCTTAAGAAGCCAGATTCTCGCAAAGTTTTACAATCCCTTTTTTTTGGAAACCTTTCTGAATTGGTTCTTGGTTCTGAAGAGTAACACATCTCTATTCCAAGTCATTTTTATGAGAAAGTAATTTCCTTTTGGAGTTTTACATAAATTGTTGGACTAAAAGCAATGCAGCTTTGGGTTGCTCCATAGTTCTAAGCTGAAGTAATGGGTGGGGGGGGATGCTGCATGAAATTCAGGGGACTTGTTTATGTTGGGTTTTTTGCTTTTGTTTTTGTCTTTGTCGAGGATACAGCACGGAGAGTTTATTTAATTTAAACATAAATGTTTCCAGGCCAGGCCAGCAGGATTGAAGAAAGATTTCGAAGGGTTCCCTAATGCTCCTCAAGGTGAAATTTGTCTGATCAGGAGATGGCTTCAGTGTTGGCCTTTTACTCAGGTGCTTTCTCAGACTCATGGACTTCAGCCAGGAAGGGACCTCAGAGATCATCTTACCCACAGCAACGAAAGCCCTGCAAAGTCTTTTCTTGAGGCCAAACGTCCCTTGTTCCTTGACTACATCCCTGGATTGTAGGAACTGGAAACGCTTCCCTAGCCAGGAGGACAGGACTCGCCCCTCCCCAAGTTATAAATGCCCTGAGTAAAATAGGGGAGCTGGACAAGAACAGACTCACTCCAAATGGGACCCTTTGGACCCAGGCAGAGTCATGCCACCCATTCACCTTGCCATGCCTGGATAGTTATTACATTGCTCTTAATGGGGCCAGGATTAGAGAAGTTTATTTTTTAAGCCACCATTTCATACTATTGACTCATAGTGAGTTTGCAGGCCATTAAACTCCAACCCATTAAACCTCCAGATCTTTTTCCAGCCAAAGCACTCTTTTGGAAGTAAGGTAACAACCACTGATTGAACACTTCCTGTGTGCCAGACACTGGGCTAAGCAACTGAGAAACCAATACAGGCAAAGAGTATGACCATCGCTGCCCTCAAGGAGTTTAAATACTACCCAGGAAGACAATACAGAATAGGGAAATAAAAAATAGGGATGGGGGATGGGAAAGGAAGGTATCCAGTGAGGGTGACATGTTTCTGAATTCTGGAAGTCAGGAACAAGACAGGAGGGAGGGAAGGAAGAGTCACCATTTCTCCCCAATTCAGATTGTTCTTGTTTGTTGAATCTTTGAACCCATCCATCACCCAACCTCCATCTCACTCTCTCTCTCTCTCTCTCTCTCTCTCTCTCTCTCTCATCAGTCAGGCTTTCAAGGTCTTTGTGGGATCTTGACTCCATCATCCAATATGTTAATTATGCTCCATAGTTTGATGCCATCCACAAACCTGATAAGCATGCCAATTCATTGATTAAAATGCTAAACATCACAGGGCCAAGTACAATTCTCTGGGGCATATCAATGAGGGTCTCATTCCAAGCTGAATTAAACAGTCAGTCAACTAAGCCTTTACTGTGTGCCAGGAAGTATAAGATAGCTAGCTAGTTACATAGATAGATGGAAAGAAAGAAAGAAAGAAAGAAAGAAAGAAAGAAAGAAAGAAAGAAAGAAAGAAAGAAAGAAAGAAAGAAAGAAAGAAAGAAAGAAAGAAGGAAAGAAGGAAAGAAGCAAAGAAAGAAAGAAACAAAGAAAGAAACAATGAAAGAAATATGTATACATACACATGTGTATAAATAGCCATTATATGATGCATATATATATGTATATACATATATATGTATTTTATCTATATGTGTGCATGTATATATGTGTGTGTGTGTGTGTGTGTGTATATATATATATATATATATATATATATATATATATATACACATTATATAATACATAGATATGACTCTGAGCTCCTTGAGGGCAGGGACTGTTTTTGCCTTTCATATAAATATATGTGTGTGTATGTGTGTGTGTATGTGTATGTGTGTATGTATGCATATGTACGTGTATACACGTATATATGTATGTGTGTGCATATATGTACGTATATGTATATACATGGATATATGTATCGTGTGTGTGTGCATGTATGTGTGTGATTGAAGGCAATCTGTGTCAACATTATGTATCTAAAGATAGATGCATGTGGACATGTGTGTTAGCTGGGAAATAACATTGGAGCTAAAGACCAGAGGCCAGAATAGGCCTCCTGCGGAGGGTACAACTTGAGCTGAGTCTTGAAGGAAGCTGGGAGGTGTAGGGGAGGAGAGCCAGCATGCCAGGAATTCGGGACAACCGTCCCAGAGCCGGAGGCAGGATGTCAGTCAGGTTTGAGGTAAAGCAAGTTGCTCCACAGAATTAGATCAGAGACAGGAGTGAAGTGTAAGGAGGCTTGAAAGGCAGTAATGGGTCAGGTTGTGCAAAGCTCTTAATTCCCCAAAAGGAAGGTTAGATTTGATTGTGGAGGTCAAAGGGGGCCAGGAAAGACCACTGGGGGAAAGAGGGAGGGGGGAGAGGTGTGGTGTGTGTGTGTGTGTGTGTGTGTGTGTGTGTATGTGTGTGTGTGTGTGTGTGATATAAGCAAATCCGTGTTTTATGACAATCATTGGACAGCAGAGGGGAGAATGGCCTGGAGCGGGCGAGGACTTGAGAGAGAGAGAGAGAGATGCCACAGCCCGGATAGGCCATGGCAATAATCTGGGTGAGAGGGCCTGGGAGTCTGCGCCAGTGTTCAGACTGTGGGTGGGCAGAAAGGGACACTGGGTAGTTTGCAATCTGCTTCCCTCCCTCTCTCTGTCTCTGGCCCACTGTCTCTGATTTATCCAGGTACTTGGTCTAGTTCATTACCAAGATCTTGATGGAAGAGTGGTCTGTGACCCCCTCTCTCAGGGCATGTTCTTGCCAGAGTCAGGACAACCTGTTGTCATCACCCTCCTTTGTGTGTTTTCTCTCTCTCTCTCTCTCTCTCTCTCTCTCTCTCTCTCTCTCTCTCTCTCTCTCTCTTTCTCTGTAAGTTTTGTTGCTGTTTTGTTTTTATATTACAGACATTTACAGATTCCCCTCCCTCTGTGAGAGATCTCTCAGAGCAAAGTCAGACAATTTAGTAAAACTAACACAAGTGCCCTCCTCTGAAAGGGCAGGCAACATTCCATATCTATAACACCCCCACAGCTTCTCTGAATTTTTTAAACTAGCAAATGTATTTTCTTTCCCTTGCACCCCAAGCCCATCGAGAAAAAAAAAGGAAAAGGAAAAAACTACAAGAATTTTATAACAATAAATATGCCCAGTGAAGTCAAACAAATGCCCTCAGTGGCTGAATGTGGCAATATGCATGTCTTCTACTTCTAGGAGGTGGAAGGCGACTTCATTGTTGGCTGTCTGGAATCAGGGATGGTCATGGTATGGCTCAGAGCTCTCCCAACTTTTGCAGGGCTGGCCTTAGAGTGGGGCTGTTACTATAGACGTGGTGCTCCTGGTTATGATCATCGTCCTGGTCATCAGTTTATAAAAGTCTGCAGAGCTGTTCATTTTTCCATCACCAATGCTCAGATCCTTTGGGTTCTACTTCCTTCACTCTGCGTCAGTTTATACAAGTCTTTCCCTATCTCTTCTCCATCATCTCTTACAGCACAGTAGTAAATCCCGTTCACAGGCACAGTACATTGAGCCATGCCTCAGTCAGTGGGCCTCCCTCTCATTATTATCAGGTTTTGACACCTCAAAAAGAGCTGCCACAAATATGCTTGTATGCTCTTCCAGGTATTGCCTATCCTTCCCTTTAATAACTCACCCTAGAGTTTGTTTAGAAATGAAAGGGAAGATCATTGACTGGCCTGTGCCATATGGATTCTGTTCTCTTTTGGAAAAGCAGGACAGTCTGACCTTTGTCTGGTCCATCCTGCTCCCTAAGATCCTCCCTAAATCACCACAGGTCCTCCAGAGCTAGGATAAAGTTGCCAGAAAAAGCCTGGGAGCATCCATCAGGCTGACCTTGCTCTGGAAAGGGAAAACCCATCTTTGGATTCTGCAGGTGCCCTTCAATGGTAGGTCAAGAGTTTGGAGCTTCTACCTCCCCAGCTACTATGAAAGGCCTCGGGGAGCTGAGCAGTCTGAAGGTTTGCTAACAAGGAAGAGCTATCATCAGCATAAGCAAAGCCACATTTCTAGAAGAGCCAGGGACAGTGGCCTGAGGTTCAAGTCCATTAAAAATGACATAGGTTACGAGAAATGAGTTGCTTATGACTGGAAAGATTCAAGCGCAAGCCTGGCAACCAGCTAAGGGGGATGTGGGAGCTAGGATTCTTGCTGAGTATAGTGAGGTACTTTCCGGCTCCTCCATTCCTATTCCACACTTGCCTTAGGAGAGATGCTCCTATGGGCATCCGATTCCTTTGACTACGTGGCCTTCTGGTGATGCCCAATTAGGAAAAAAATGCCTCGACCTACTGCAATTTAAAGTAAACAAACTAAAACCTCCCTCATTTGAGACTCATTGCTGAAAGACCAGGCTGAATTAGTGAAAACTTGGAGTCATACTCTAATGTTAACAACATGCAGTTGTATTATGTTTAAGTATCAGAGAACCTTTTCAACTAGAGTAATAAAGTGCTAACTTGTAGAGGTCCTTAGGGGACCTGCTTTAATGAGCAGGTAAGAATGATTTGTAATTAGTATTATTTGTATGTAAATGGAAGATTTCAACTGGCTAAAGGTGCCTGCAAAGTTAATTAGTTTCAACA
The DNA here is from genome assembly GCF_011100635.1 of Trichosurus vulpecula. NCBI lineage: Eukaryota > Metazoa > Chordata > Mammalia > Diprotodontia > Phalangeridae > Trichosurus > Trichosurus vulpecula. The sequence goes on along the minus strand of NW_023494555.1, from coordinate 42,977 downwards.
TTCATCTTACAATCATGTTTACATTATTAATTTGCTTAGCTAGCTCAAAGGTAGGCTTGAGCCCAGCCCCTGTCCAAACCAACACAATTTTGGAATTGCAGGGGTTGGAATTAATCAGGTTTTATTTCTGTTTTCCAGCCCCCGTTCCCATTCCCCGCCCCACCCCAGGAGATGCCTTGAGGTATAGAAACTGTTCCCTGAGTCACCTAGTCTGGGAAAGGAGAGAACAAAGTACAGTAGTGATGGTGCTGAGGAACTGGCTCCTTCCTGGATCAAAGGGAAAGGAATCATGGTCTTCGCTATCCCCCCTGCCCTTCAGCAAACACTCCAACATTCTCATGACCTTTACTGACCGTTCAGGAGATGCAGCTATGCATCCTTGTCAGCTTCAGTCTAAACATTCTCCAGCATTCATGGAGCTTCCCAAATGTTCCAGATAGGTCATTCTCCTAGACTGTAAGCATGTGGTTAGTAGGAAGAGCAGGGTTTGTGGGGATGATTAGGGAAGAACCTGGAAATCAGACTTCCTTCTTCATCCTGGTTCCTATCAAACATAACAGAAAGTCAAAGCAATGCACTTCTCCATTTAGAGACTGCTTTCAAATTCGTTTTTTCATGGAATATTTATAACAACAGAGATGATAATGACATCTGACACATTTGGAGAACTTGTAGTTTTTCGAAGTTTTTTAAAGGTCTTACTTGTTTGAGCCTTCTTATACTCCTTTGAGGGAAGGACTACAGGCGTCTTTATCCCTATATTCCAAACTCAGAAATGGAGGCTCAGAGAGTTGAGTTTACTTGCCCATAGTCACATAGATTGTTAAATATCAGAGAAAACATTTGCTCCTGGTGCTTCCTGCCTCATTATCCAGAACTTGACTGTGCAACACCACCTGTCTGTTTTGTTTACTTCTCATGGCTGTGGGAGGTAGACAAGGCAAATATGATGATGCCCATTTACCAGAAAGGAAGAATGAACTCTGAAGTGACCTACTCGAAGTCCCACAGATGGTCAAGGGTAAAGCCAGGTCTCTGAACTCCAAGACTGGTATTCTACTCGCAGTACGATGAGCCATCAAGACAAACAGCCATAAACCAAGATAGAAGTAGAATACCACGAGAATTCAGAATAGAGTAAGATGATTCTGCCACTAGAGGAATTTCTTGTTTAGTTCCAGGTGCCACATGTAAGAAGGATGTTGCTGAATCAGAGAGGAATATCCTAGGAAGGTCAATCAGGGTTGTGAGGGATGTGGAGACCAGTTGATAGAACTAATGGTTAGCCTGAAAGAGAGAATCCATGCAAGGGGGAGACATAATTGTAGTTTTCCTGTCTTTCAAGCATGGATGAGGGATGAGACTTGCCCTTTTTGGCCAGCTGCTAAGGTCAGAACAAGAGACAATTGGTCCAAGTTGAAAAGAAGTAGGCTTAGGTTGGATTGACAGCCTCATAGGACTCCTCACTTGTTCTCAAGATACCCTCAGGCAATGCCTTCTCTGTGCTAAGTCCTTCTCATATGCATACATATGTAACAATAGTTATGTGTGTGTGTGTGTACATACATATACGATATATGACCAAGCTAGCCTTTATAGAGCACTGTGAGGTTTCCAAAGCACTTTACAAGCATTAACTCATTTGTTTCTCATAGCAACCTGGGAAAGGAAGTGCTGGTATGATCTCCATTTGACAGATGAGGAAACTGAGACATAGAGGGGTCAGGTGACTTGTCCAGGGTCACATATGAAATATCTGAGAGAAGATTCACACTCAGGTTTTTCTGAGTCTTCACCATGCGCTCTCTCGTTGCAGCCCCTCACTGTCATCTGAGAACCAGCTGAGAGAACTGAACGTGTTTAACCTAGAGGAGCGAAGACTTGGGAAAGCCACATTAGCTCAGGTATTTGCAGGGCTGTTGTGCGGAGAATGAATCAGACAAGAACTGTGCTTGGCACCAGAGGGCAGAACCAATAGTAATGGAGGGGGCGGGAAGGAGAGATTAGATGTCGGGTCCCAGCAGTTGGTGGGTCCCCTTCCTTGAGGGGCTTCCTGTGAAGAATGGATGACCAGTCAACAATCATTTATGAAATGCCAGCTGGGTCTTTGGCCCTGACCTCAATGGAATAACCAGACTTTAGCGACCATAGCTCAGGCAGGATGGCTGAAGAAGTCTCGTCTGACAACTCTCTGACCCCGTGACTGATCCGTGACCTAATCTCTGATCCCACCTCTTGCAGATGGCCAGGCCATGGGGAATGGCTGGAGGTGGTGTGTCCAGGGAGAGGGCAAAACCTCGGACTTTCAGCATCAGCTCCCCTACTTGTTAAATGTCTGAAGTGAGGGATGCCCTCAGAACCACCAGATCTTGTCCTCACTCCCCCAGAATGAAATGGATTAACCATTTAAAAACACTGGAAATGTTTGCCAAAACAGTATATTTGAATAGGTCTAATAGCATATAGTCTTCTCATGAGCTGCAGCATTATTGGCTCCCATTACTTTATTTTAGACTATGAAGGGCAGGGGGGAAGGAGGAGTAAAAGGAAACATTACAGGAAAATATCTAATATTCTATTATTGAGTTTGTAGCTACAGATGAAATACAAGTAACAGGCATGCCATCCATCCATTCTTTCCAACTAGCCTAACTGCTAACAAGGAGGGAAATCCTTTTGCTTAGAGATTCTGGCTTGCGTGTTTTAGATTTCATGAATTGGAGAGTGGAAACAGAAGAGGGAAAAGAATGAAAACAAACCTATCTCCTTCCATGCTGCAAGAGAGAGGGGGTAAAAAGATGGATGATGAGATAACAGATGCCCCACTAAGAGGTGGGAAATTGATTTCGTAATAATAACACACAGAAATACTCCCACTCTACATGGAGTGGGTGAAAAGTCACCAAGCTTGAGTTTCAACAAAGTGCAGAGAGCACAGGGGCATTACTGAGTCTGTCCAAGCTGACAAAGTTCAGGCCAGTTGGCTGATCCCTGCATTCCAATGTCAGATGGGAGGGTGGACTGGCAGGGGGTCTGGGGAAAGGTGAGCTGAGTGACTGGCCCACCACAAACAAGGACCTCCAGCAATTCTAAACAAACCCAGCTGCCAAGGTTTTCTTTTTTGCCATTTTTTTGTTCCTAACTTTCTCATAAAAAAAAAAAAGGATTCAGGTAAATGTAGCATGACGAGCCAATTTAAGCCAATTTCAAAGTTATTTGAGTAATTGGTTATTAAGATAACACTCTCAAATTCCAATTCAGCAATTATCCTCTTAAAGATACAGAATATAAGTATGAGCAGGAAAGTCGATGTGTGTTAAAGCACCAAGGCACCAATTTCAAGGTCAGTGTTGGGATGGGGGGAGGAGTGCAAACTGCTATGCAGACTAGGGGAGGAACTGAGTGCCTCTTAGCAAACAGTCCAGGAACATATCGGCTCCATTTTCTGAATAAAGCAAGCATCCAAATGCTTCTGGTCATAAGAAACTAGCACTGGACATGGCTATTTTCACTTTCATTTTTGAGGACTGCAAAGACTGCCTTTAAAAATATACACTTTCATTCATGTATTCTGTTTTTAAATCACCTACATTTCTTAACATATCACTGCTGCCTCCTCTCTCTCAGACAGCCATTCCTTATAACAAAGAATTAGAAAGGAGAGAAAAGGAACACACACCCACCCACCCATACCCCCCACACACACCCACACCCACACCCACCCACCCACACCCACCCACACATACCCCCCCACACCCACATCCACATCCACATCCACACACCCACACCAACACACACACACACACACACACACACACACACACATTTCAGTTACACTGACCAACCCCTCAAAAACCTGCTATTATGTACAATCTTTCAAACCCATAGTCCCCTACCTGTGAAAACAATGAGAAAGGGACACTTCCACTTAACTCTTTTTTGAGGAGAAGTATGGTCATGTTGTTGCTCGTGTTTCCACTGAATACGGTGGATATTGTGTATATGGTCTTCCTGGCTCCGCTGACTTCACTTTGCATGGATGCAGATCCACCGCATTTAACATACATATCATTTCTTATGTCGAACTGTTATTCCATTACTTTCAGGTGCCACAATTTGTTGTGTCATTCTCAATCAATGACAGTCTTTTCCTCCCTTCCCCCTCCCCCAAGATCTTTGCTACAACAAAAAGTGCTGTGATAAAGACTTTGATGTATATGGGGCTTTTCTATTTTTGAAGTCCTTGCGCATATTCTACCTTAGCAGTGGGATCTCTGGATCAAAGGCTATGGATCTTTTAGTTTCCTTCTTCACATAATTGCAAGTTACTTTCCGGAATGGTTGGACCAATTCACAGCTCCACCAAGTGTGGTACTGTGCCTGTCTTTTCACAACATCTCCAACACTGACCTCTCTCATCTTGTGTCGATTTGCTTGGTGCAAGGTGAGAATTCAGAGTTGTTTGGATTTATATTTCTCTTTTGATTATGGATTTGGAGCCTTCTTTGACATGGTTGTTCATAATTTGCAAGATTTCAGAAAACTTCATTCTGACTGCTTTTCTCTTGGGGAATGGCTTTTAGGAAGACCATTCCTTTTCACATACATGTAAATTCTTTATCCGTATGTGAAGATCACAAAAGGAAGCCAATGCACACTTCTCAAAGGCTTCTTTGTCTATGAAACAAAATTTCAGGATAGAAATCATGGGTTATGCAGATGTATTTGGTTTAAGGCCAGTTTTTCCTTCTAATGACTGTGGAATTGGTACAGAAAATATTTACTTTGAAAACAACTACAACAACAAAATGTTCAGCTGATTCCAAGATAATGGACCCTCCTCCCTCCAGGATGGATGGCTTGAGCAAATCTCTCCATCTATTACTAGTTTGCCATGAAGGACACACTTCCAGTGAATGGGCTATTTGGAGACTTTGGCTGCTTAAAGGATGTGATCTGCAAAGCTTGAAAATTGGATTTAAAGATGAAGAGGAAAAAGACAAAGAAAATGGAAGAGGAGGAGGAGAAGAGAATGAAGATGTAGAGGAAAAGACAAAGAAGGAGGGGAGGAGAAGGAATCAAAGAAGAGGAATACACACACACACACACACACACACACACAATTTCACTTCAGGTGTAATTTTTGTCATGACCTGAAAATCCTTCAACATCTAGAGAAATATTAAGAATATATTACGTATGGAAATATGTTTTGCATGACTTCACATATATAATTGATATCAAATTGCTTGCCTTCTCAAGAAGTGGGAGGAGGCAGGAAGAGAGAGAATTTGGAACACAAATTTTTTTAAATGATTATTAAATTTTGAGGGGAAATATTTAATGAAATAAAATATATTAAAGGAAAGAAAGAATTATATTTTGAACATTTACATTGCAATAAATTACTCATTTTCTTGCACGTAAGACCCAATTCATGGAACTATGGATCCATTTGTTAGAATGGGACCAATCATTTAATTAAGGTTTATTAGTCACCCACTTTATGCATTGTACTTCACCAGGCTCCAGAGATACAAAGACAAAAAATATTCCTTAAGCTTAAATACCTTACAATCTACTGGGCTAAGAAAGACAGGTTTTCTCATACTCATTGAATCTTACTGATTGACAATGGGTCAACCCAACAAATAGAATACATTCATTTTCACTACAAAAATAGCGACTTAACCACACACAATAAATTGTCAAGGAAGACAAAAGATAATCCAAGTCAATGTTGGAGGGGTTATGGAAAGACAGGCACACTGATGAGTTGCTGAAGGAGCTGTGAATTAGTAAACTGATCTCCAAATTAGTTTGGAATTATGCAAATGAAGGAAATTAAAATGCCCACATCCTTTGAGCCAGTTATTCCACTGCTAGGTTCATATTCCAAGGATGCTTACTGATAACAAAAGAAGGTCCTAGAAATACGAACATATTTGTAACAGCACTTGTTATGATAGTCAATTACTAGAAACAATGTCCATTCCTCAAGAAATGCAAGGACTGAAGAAATCATGTTCTGTGCATGTAATGGAACATTACTCTGATGTAAGAAATGGTTGATATTGGGTAGACAGAGAAAATTGGACAAACTTGGATAAATAAGTAAAGTAAGTGAAGTCAGTAGGGCCAGAAAAACAACATACCCAGTGACTCCAGCAATGTAAATAGAAAGAACAACACAATAAGCACCAAAATAATTTAAAATCAGTGTTACAAAACACACATACACTCATAACACACACACCCTCTCTCTGTCTCTGTCTCTCTGTCTCTCTGTCTCTCTCTCTCTCTCTCTCTCTCTCACACACACACACATACACACACACACACACACACACACAAGAAAATAGACACAAAGACCTCTCTCCTCCCCTAATCCTTTGCCTCAGTCCGAGAAGGGGGAGTTGTCAGGGGTTAATGCATACATTGTCAGATTTTTAAATATGTTGATTGGTTTTGATTGTTCTTTTCCTTTTCTTCCTCTTTTTCTTAAAAAAAATGTTATAAGGAATGGCTTTTGGGGAAGTGGAGGGATACAGGGAGAAACTGAAGTGATGTAAAAAGAAAATTGACCAACAAAAATGATTTTTAAAAACTCTAATTTTTAGGTTTTTTGCTCACTCCCTGGGATCATGCTCCTGCTTCCCAGCTCCTCATTGAGGAAGCCTTGGAGGGGAGAGTCAGACTGAGTTAGTGAGCAAGCGGCATCATGTCTCTGGATTGCTACTGCCATGACATCTCCTTCCTCTTGTCCTCAATGCCAGGGGAACCTGAAAGGTACAAGGTGTGCTGTTCTTTTAGGAAAGTGTATTTTTATGCAGAAACATTTGCCCATGACCCAAATATGTCTGTTCTACAAAAAGAGCAAGTGTCTTCAGACTCTATTGAGCTAAAGGGAACATGTTTCACATCTACTCCTGAGAAGGGAAGTTGAAGTAAGAAGGCAGATGGCCCGTCGCTTGCACAGGCTCTTGATTAACTTCAGCCAGCCATGGTGGGGTGCGTTGGGCTCAAGCTGTTAGCCCTGCTTTGAGAATATATAAGAGAGAAGCAGACCCCCCCTCCCCCAGGGGACTTGCTTACAGATGTAACCTCAGGTGAAAATTCATTTTTCAAGGATTAAGATTCATATTTTTTATAATTTCATCCCTGATGGCTGACCCAGTCAAATGTTTCAAAAGAATCACAGGAGGATAGTGTAGAGGCCTCCAGGTCCAGGCCCTCCTTTTACAGAGACCCAACGACTGAGGGAGAGGGAAAGGGACTTTCTTAAAGTCAAAGATGTCAGGAGCATCAGGACCAGGATTTGAACCCTGGTCTCAGACTCATAAGCCAGCGCACCATACCCTGTCCTTCAGTCTGTCATGCTATGATCAATAGATGTATTATAATAACCCCAACCAATCCAACCAGCATTAATTGAGTACTTACTAAGTTCCAGGAACTGATATCCAAAGGAAAATCATCTCTGCCACTCATGAGATTTCTTTCTTTTAGGGGAATACAAGGTATCAACAAAGAAGCATAGACTGGGTAATTTGAGGAGTGAGAGACCAGTGGAGGGCACTCAAGAACAGCTTCCTATAAAACGTCAGCTCTCTGCTGGGTGTACATCCCCCCTGGTCTCTGGGGACCTGAGCCTCTGTTGTGTCCAGGGCTGGCCTTTGTCAAGAATCTCAACCGGGGAAGTTGTCTTTCCTCAAGGATCACCTCTGTTCCCACTGCAGCCACTACCACTAGAGTGAGAACTACCACCACCACCTCAGGATATCCACAATCTAGGTCACCTGGACAACTCCATTTTGGAATACTCCTTTGTCTAAGATCAAGATAGAACAGGGGTTGTCATGGGCCCAGTGGGAGGCTGGGCTGCTGTCCCTGCCTCAACTGACTCCTAGGATTTATTTCCAGTAGACTATAGGCTTCTTGAGGACTGGGATGGTTTTCATTTTTGTGCATTTCTCTCCAAGGCTTAGCCTAGGTACACAACTGGGGCCTATTAAGCGCCTTCTGAATCACACTGAATGAAAGGTAGCTTTTCAAAAATGGTGAAATCGGGTGTTTTGCTCAGCTGCTCTATCCTCAAAGTCTGTGAGGAGCAAAATGTCCTCTGCCTCTCTTATCCTGAAGGCTGGTAAGCTCTACCCAAACCCAGCCCTTGCAAGGGGCTGTGAGACCTTCTCTTAAGTGGCTCATCCGTCGTCAGGCAGCATCTGCACAGTCTCCGTGCCGCTCAGCAGCCCCCCAGCTAAATGAAAGGAACCTACTTTATAAACAAGAAGCAATAGATTCTGGGCTGCCTGTACAGAGGTCAGAACAATTAATTGTAAAGGGATCCGCTCAGCCACTGGAAAGCAACGTGGGAATGGAAGCAAGTGAAAAATAACCCAGGGTCGTTGCTCGGCTCCGACATCATGAATAGCTGTTTTAGCTGTTCCTGAGAGTCACTGAATTGGCTTTTTCAAATGCATATGGTTAATATATAAATATCCATTTGGCCAAAGACACACAGCTGCAGCACCAGGGACAGGCTCCCTTGTAGTAAACACTGACTTGTGACACACTCACATGCCCGTTAGCCCTATGGGTCATTTTCTTGGCTTCCAAACATTACTGGGTATTTTTGCAAATGCACTGTCTCTGGGTCACACTCAAATGTCTTTCAGATTTCCTGAATTTTTCTGGCATTGAACACGAGGGTGGAAAAGGATCAAATGGAACACACTGAGAAATACAACCATGAAGCTCTGCTCGGGTTACTTTGAAATGATGAAGAAGACGGATGATCAACTTTGTCCTAAACAAACTTACTATTTCCATGACAACGTTTTCAAAGCAAATCTATAAAAACTGTCTGGGAAGAGGCCTGGGAAGTGGGTGCAAGGTTTGGATAAGGAAGAGGGCCTCTTCTTGATCAACTAGGCGGTTAGATACTTCACAACAGAACTAAAGGGGACAGGCAGAGCCTGGCCCGATCACCGCGCATTACTTTGGACAAACTTTGTATTGATTTCTCTGAGTACTTGTCCATCTCTCCCCTCCCCCAGCTGCCCAGCAAGCCATTTTTGTTTGGCTAGCTCCAACACCTGGTGCAATGCTTTGCACACTGAAGGTGCTTAACAGATTGATTTAATTGAACTCAATGAATTTGTGAAACTCTCATATGCTGGCACATAGAAGGTACTTAGTAAATGTTTGTTGACTCACTGACAGATAAAAACCTGTGGCCAATACAAAAAAAAGTTTATGCAGACCAATCTCACCCTTTACAACTTTAGAATAGTCAGCTTGAAAAATTTTCCTTTTTCCCTCCAATCTCTCATGTGCTTTAAAACTAATTTGAACATCACTATTTTGGGGTTTTGATTGGATCTGTGCATGATTCAAAGAGTAATGAAAGAGCTAATGCAAAAAGTTTGGTCTTCTATTGGTTTGCCATCTTTTTGGAGAAAGATAGGTGGCGCAGTGGATAGAGTGCCAGGGCTGGAGTCAAGAAGACTCATCTCCCTGAATTCAAATCTGACTTCAGACATTCACTAGCTGCGTGACCCTAAGCAAGTTGCTTAACCCTATTTACCTCAGTTTCCACATCAGTAAAATAAGCTGGAGAAGGAAATAGCAAACCAGTCCATCATCTTTGCCCAGAAAATCCCAAATGAGGTCATAGAGTCAGGTACCACTGAAACAACTGACTAACAACAGCAAAGTCTCATTCTAACTCATTCAGTTATTGATAGGAGGCTACATGGATTGAAGGAGGAAGAGAAACAGAAACAGACGCAGAGAAAGACACAGAGAGAGACAAAGAAAGGAAGAGAGACAGTGGGAGATGAAGAGAAGAAGAAGAAGAAGAAGAGGAAGAAGAAGAGGAAGAAGAAGAGGAAGAAGAAGAGGAAGAAGAAGAGGAAGAAGAAGAGGAAGAAGAAGAGGAAGAAGAAGAAGAAGAAGAAGAGGAAGAAGAAGAAGAAGAAGAAGAAGAAGAAGAAGAAGAAGAAGAAGAAGAAGAAGAAGAAGAAGAAGAAGAAGAAGAAGAAGAAGAAGAAGAAGAAGAAGAGGAAGAGGAAGAGGAAGAGGAAGAAGAGAAAGAGGAAGAGGAAGAAGAGAAAGAGGAGAAAAAAAGGAAGAGAGAAGCAGCAGAGGAGAGACAGAGAGAGAGAGAGAAACTCCATGTGCCTTGGAGTTGCCTAGAAATCCACCCTGCAGCACATACATCATTGGAGATAAAGATCAGTCTCTCTTGATTTGAATTCCAGACCCCTCAGCTGTGGTCTGCTGACACGCATGTCTTCAGCATTTATGACATTTACCAGCAATGCACATTAGCTCATGCTCAACCAAAAAGCAAGGAACAGGGACATTAGAATGTTGACTACTTCAAACTAAAGGAGTTTGGTACATTAAAAAGAAGCTCTTACAGAAAAAAAAAAATTGTTTCCAAGATGCACATGTTCCTTGCCAACACAAACATCATGTTCTATGTCCTTTTCAATTTTAAAATACGGCCTCTGGTGATTCACTTTCATTGCAATCTTTCTATTTCTGATTAAATCACAACCAAACACAGCACGCTGTATAAGCCTGCTTTTGCCAGAGAGGAGAGTAAGTGCTTTGCAGAAAGGAGGTGATGAAAAGAAGTCTCTGAGTTTCAGGAAAAAAAGACTTTTTCAAGGCATAAAGACAAGCCCTGGAATGAGGGGAAAAGCTAATAGTCACATAAACCAGGGTCCAGGAGGTTTGGGATAATCACTGGATTTGCATGTTGACCCAAAGAAAAAGATTAAGAAATATTATCTAAGTTGAAAGGTGAGCTAACCTCTAACAGGATATAACAAAGCTATAACAAATAGGAACAAACAGGGTAAAATCCAACAACATACCAAATGAACATCATTATCCTGATATTTTTATGTACAGAGACTTAGATCTTCTTCAAATAATAATGGAAAAGGGCATGGAGACCACCAAAACATAGTGGATGTGGCCAGTCATGGGGGGAGGGGTGGCTGTATGGCCTCCAAAAGACAAGCTGGTGTTGCTGTCATTGGCGCTGTTTTCAGTCTTCCTGCCTGTGTTTCCCTCTTCCCTGCTCAGAAGACAGGCTGGCATGCAGCCAAGGGGACCTGCATTTGGGGGTCCATGTTGGGAGGGGCTGCTCTAGCATAATCACCTTCTCCAAGGGCCAATACAAATAATAAATAATGGCCGTAAATCTATAGTTGTTCAGTGGCCCAAAGCACCATCACACAAATGTTTTAATTTGGCCCTTATCACAACTTTAAGAGCAAAGGTCAGCATTATTTCCATCCTACTTATCACCCATACGGAAAAAGTCCATTCGGAAACCACATTTCACATAATCACATTTGGCATTTCCACAAAGAGGTGGAAATGCCCTCCGACCACCCACCCAGCTATACCAGTCTTCTGAAGAGGGAAAGGGCAGGGTTTATAAGAGAAAAGGAGATAGCCACATTGGAAAAAACATCCAGCCTTCACTACCCTGCCTTGTTGTGCTAAGGAGTTCCTCCTCCAGCCTTCTGGGACACAGGCAAGGGGAGTGGAGCCAGGCCCTATTGCAGGTGGTGGAGGTAGGAATCCAGAATATACAGTAAATAGCAGATGCAGGATTTGGAGAGCTAGAGGAACCTCGGGAGCCATCGGATCCAATCCATTTGTTTTACAGATAAGGAAATGGAGGCCAGTTATTCCTCGCTATCACTTCCTCCAGTCTTCATCCTCCATTTGACCAGTTCCACTATTGCAGGGTTCTTGACCTGTATCTCCTTTGTTTTGGAAATCTTCTACCCTGGGTCATCCAGACTTAAAGGAAAAATTGCAAGATGTGAACTGGGTTTCACCTCCTCTCTTCCAGGCTGGTTCTGTGTTCATTGCATGACTCTCTGGGAAATCCTTGCCGCTGTCCTCAGAATGAAGAAGTCAGCCATGTCTTTATCCCCAGAACTATGGAATTCCGAGTCGCCCTTGAGTCCCCACCTCTGTGAGCCATGTGCTGGGCCCTCCAAGCCCCAGATGTGTCAAGGCCAACATCAGATGTTTTCAGAAGAAGCTGGACATTCTGAGAAGCAGGTGCCGGAAACATAATATTATTTCCAGTTTCCACTTCAAGGTGTGAATATATCAAAATTAAGATTTATGCAAATGCAGCCAAGGAGGACAGCCTGAAAGGAATTCACATGCTCTGACCTCAAGCCCAAACAAGCACTAATGACTCTCCAGATAAAAGGAACATTTTCTCTGCAGCCAGAAGACAGGACAGGTGAAGGGAAGGGAGAAAAATGTAAATCTTGTGAAGAAAGGCAATGGGAGCAAAGGAGGAATGAAAAGCAAGAGAGCAAGAGGGATTGTAGGTGAGCTCCTGCGGGGGTAATTAACAGTTTGCACAAGATGCTGGCTACCGGGGAGGCAGGGAGGGAGGGAGGAGGGGAGCGCGCCAGCTCCCTCCCTCTCTTCTCAGGTTATTGGGGCATGGCTTGTTCCTGGAGATGCCTGCTGTGGAGCCCATGACTGGGAGGCCCAGATGGGGTGGGGAGATGGGAGAGATTGGGCTGCTACCCTTGAGGCCATGGGGAGATCACACCATCAACTCTAGGACCACAGGCCAGCAGGAACCATAATTTTCAGAGGACTGAAGCAGGTTCTACCTTGACAGGTCCTTGGTTTTCTTTCCAAATCACAATTTTAATTTGTTAAGGAATATGGTTATTTTCAACAAATGCAAAAGAAACAACCTTAATGGAGGACAGCTTTTATGGGGTCATTTTGCTTGTATAAGTCTGACATTTGGTCAGTTTTTATAGTCAGCAAACAATAAAAGAGGGAACTGGCATCCTCTGCACCTTTAATCAGTCCAATTGACATATGTTTTCCATCTGCTTAGAAAACATAGATCATCGATCTCTAGCTAGAAGGGACCTTGGAAGCCAACTAGTCCAACCCCACAAGGGATCAAGGCTTGAGAAAGGGAAGTGAGTTATCCAAGGTCACAAAAGTAGTGAGAACTACAGGCAGGATTTGAACCCATTTCTCTGACTCAGGAGCCAGTGTCCTTTCCAGTGTAAGACTCTATCACCACTAATTAGGGGAGGGATGTTGTAAAAGAAATTCTCATACAAGGATGTGTTCAAATAGATCATACACACATATATGTGTATATGCATGCATATATGTATAATGTACACACATATGTATGTATGTGTGTATAATGTGGCTTCCCTGAACTGATCACAAGATCTCTGGGAGCAAGGACAATTTTATTTTGGTCTTTGTAACCCCAATACTTAGCACAGTACCAGGTACATAGTAGTTACCTAATAATGCCGAATGAATTAAATGAAATGGAATGCATGGATTTGAATTGTGGGATTGTAAAGCTTTGCTCTCCTCTGAACTGTTGCTGGTGAGCACCTGCCTGTTCTGACCTTGAGCCCTCAACAAAGGCTTCCTTAATCTGTGTGTAGATGATTCCCATACAGTCAAAGCTGAGGATCCCCCAAAGGGTAATGAGGATGGCAACATGGGTGTGCGCAGGCTGCCAAACAGCTAATGTGAAGAATTATGCAGGAGAAATAACCAAAAGGAGGTGCCAGAGAAAAGGGTCACCAGGAAAAAAAGAAGTCTAGATTAGTAGGTCACCTAGGCAGAAGGAGGGGGAAACACTAGGCTGCTTATGGGCTTCATTGGCATCTACAAAATGCAAAGAGAGAAAGAAAGACCCTGAGTTATGAGGTGGGGCCTCATGACCCACCGATGAGGTGCCATGATCACTGGTTGCACAGGGTGGGTGGGCTTGGCTGGATTGTCATTAGAATCAGTAGAAGGAGAACCCACATTGATGAGACAGCCTTCTTTTTGGATCAATGCAAAGTTGATATAGAGTCAGCATGGCAGGGTAAAAACGCGCTGAACACGGGGTGAGGAGGGCCCGCTCTGACAGGGTCTATGTGGCCGTGGGCTTCAGACGGATCTCAGAAGCAAATTTCAATCAGGCAACATTCCACATCCTTGGTATGTTGATAATTTTCATTGCCATTTTTTTACTAAATGTTCATATTTAGGTCATCTATGACATCATACTAACATCCTTAACTTCTCTGGGCTTCCGTGTCCCCACTGCAAAATGAGTGGGTCAGGATCCCACAAATTCCTTCTAACTGAATTCTGAGACCCAAGGCAAAAGACCATTGGTTTAAAATGATTTGTGGAAGCCAAAATTTTAGCCTGATAGGTAGCCTAGATTCTTTTAAAATGAAAGTTGGAAAATTCTCTGTCCCAGTAGGCCAATGTTATAAACAATATTAAATTAATTATTTCACAAGGATTCATAGTGCCCACCTTCTTTAAAAGTTATTCTCTGATATTGCGGTATACAGTTAAATTAACCCTGACTTTTCAAGGGCTAGGCCCGTGGAGCCCAAGCTCCAGATGATTATGTCATATGGAAAAAGTTTCAATGACGGAGTCAATGACAGAATGCATATGCTATCTAAGGACCAGCCATTCTGGGTATAAAGTGCTTAATCACCACACATTTGGTCAACTTGGCAATACTTTCTTTCGTCATGGTAATTCACAAACAAAGAAAATTGCGTAAGTACAATAAGTCTTGTGCGCCCCTTCTATATCTGTAGTGAGGATAGTGTAATGGTCGAAAATATTTTGCACAGTTTTCACACATCTTTAAACATTTTTTTTCTTTTTTTTTCTTTTACTTATTTATTTTTTCTTTTTTTTAAATTTATTTAATATATTTAGTTTTCAGCATTGATTTTCACAAAAGTTTGAATTACAAATTTTTTCCCCGTTTCTACCCTCCCCCCACTCCAAGATGGCATATATTGTGGTTGCTCCATTCCCCAGTCAGGCCTCCCATCTGTCACCCCATTCCCCTCCCATCCCCCTTTCCCTTCTTCTCTTGTAGGGCAAGATAAATTTCTATGCCCCATTGCCTGTGTATCTTATTTCCTAGTGGCATGAAAAAACTCTTTTGTTGTTGTTGTTGTTGTTGTTGTTTTTGAACGTCTGTTTTTAAAACTTTGAGTTCCAAATTCTCTCCTCTCTTCCCTCCCCACCCACCCTCCCTAAGAAGCAAGCAATTCAACATAGCCCACATGTGTATCATTATGTAAAACCCTTCCAAAATACTCATGTTGTGAAAGATTAACTATGTTTTGTTCCTTCCTAATCTATCCTCATTTACTGAATTTTCTCCCTTGACCCTGTCCCTTTTTGAAAATGTTGGTTTTTGATTACCTTCTCCCCCCATCTGCCCTCCCTTCTATCATCCCCTCTTTTTTATCTTCTTCCTCCTTCTTTCCTGTGGGGTAAGATACCCAGCTGAGTGTGTATGTTATTCCCTCCTCAGGTCAAATCTGATGAGAGCAAGATTTACTCATTCCCCCTCATCTGCCCCCTCTTGCCTTCCTACAGAACCACTTTTTCTTATCACTTTTATGCAAGGTAATTTAACCCATTCTATCTCTTCCTTTCTCCCTCTCTCAATATATTCGTCTCTTATCCTTTAAATTGATTTTATTTTTTAGATATCATTCCTTCATATTCAACTCACCCTGTGCCCTATGTGTGTGACTGTGTGTATGTGTATATATATATATATACCTACATATATATATATACCTACATATGTAGGTATATATATATATATACCTACATAGATACACACATATGTATATATATATGTATGTATGTATACACACACACAAACATATAAATATATATATATGCATATTCCTTTCAGCTACCATGATAGTGAGGTCTCATGAATCATATACATCATCTTTCTATGTAGGAATGTAAACAAAACAGTTCAACTTTAGTAAGTCCCTTATGATTTCTCTTTCTTGTTTACCTTTTCATGCTTCTCTTGATTCTTGTGTTTGAAAGTCAAATTTTCTATTCAACTCTGGTCTTTTCACTGAGAAAGCTTGAAAGTCCTCTATTTTATTGAAAATCCATATTTTGCCTTGGAGCATGATACTCAGTTTTGCTGGGTAACTGATTCTTGGTTTTAATCCTAGCTCCACTGACTTCTGGAATATCATATTCCAAGCCCTTCAGTACATTAATGTGGAAGCTGCCAGATCCTGTGTTTTCCTGATTGTTTTTCCACAATATTCAAATTGTTCCTTTCTGGCTGCTTGCAGTATTTTCTCCTTGATCTGGGAGCTCTGGAATTTGGTGACAATGTTCCTAGGAGTTTTCTTTTTGGGATCTATTTGAGGAGGTGATCGGTGGATTCTTTCAATTTCTATTTTACCCTCTGGCTCTAGAATATCAGGGCAATTCTCCTTGATAATTTCTTTTTATTTATTTATTTATTTGACATATTAATTTTCAGCATTGATTTTCACAAGAGTTTGAATTACAAATTTTCTCCCCATTTCTACACTCCCCCCCACTCCAAGATGGCATATATTCTGGTTGTCCTGTTCCCCAGTCAGCGCTCCCCTCTGTCACCCCACTCCCCTTCCATCCCCTTTTCCCCTCCTTTCTTGTAGGGCAAGATAAATTTCTACATCCCATTGTCTGTGTATCTTATTTTCTAGTTCAATGCAAAAACATTTTTGTTTGTTTTTGAACATCTGTTTTTAAAACTTTGAGTTCCAAATTCTCTGCCCTCTTTCCTTACCACCCACCCTCCCTAAGAAGTCAAGCAATTCAACATAGGCCACATGTGTGTCATTATGTATAACCCTTCCACAATACTCATGTTGTGAAAGATTAACTATATTTTGCTCCTTCCCAACCCATCCCCCTTTATTGAATTTTCTCCCTTGACCCTGTCCCCTTTCGAAAGTGTTTGTTTTTGACTACCTCCACCCCCATCAGCCCTCCCCTCCATCACCCCTCCCATTTTTTTTATCCTCTTCCCTCTTCTTTCCTGTGGGGTAAGATTCCCAATTGGGTATGTATGGTATTCCCTCCTTAGGCCAAATCTGATGAGAGCAATGTTCACTCATTTCCCCCTCATCCACCCTCTCCCCTCTTCCCACAGAACTGCTTCCTCTTGCCACCTTTATGCAAGATAATCCACCCCATTCTATCTCTCCTTATCTCCCTCTCTCAGTATGTTCCTCTCTCATCCCTTAATTTGATTTTATTTCTTTTAGATATCTTCCCTTCATCTTCAACTCACCCTGTTCCCTCTCTCTCTCTCTGTCTCTCTCTCTCTCGCTCTCTCTCTCTCTCACTATATATATATATATATATATATATATATATACATATATATATATAATATATGTATACACACATAGATATATAAATACATTCACATTCACCCATATATATACATAAAAATATATATATGCATATTCCCTTCAGATACCCTAATACTGAGGTCTCATGAATCATACACATCATCTTTCCATGTAGGCATGTCAACAAAACAGTTCACCTTTAGTAAGTCCCTTGCAATTTCTTTTTCTTGTTCTTTTTCTTGATTACCTATTCATGCTTCTCTTGATTCTTGTGTTTGAAAGAAAAATTTTCTATTCAGTTCTGGTCTTTTCACTGAGAAAGCTTGAAAGTCCTCTATTTTATTGAAAATCCATATTTTGCCTTGGAGCATGATACTCAGTTTTGCTGGGTAGGTGATTCTAGGTTTTAATCCTAGCTCCATTGACCTCCAGAATATCGTATTCCAAGCCCTTCAATCTCTTAATGTAGAAGCTGCCAGATCTGCGGTTATTCTGATTGTGTTTCCACAATACTCAAATTGTTTCCTTCTGGCTGCTTGCAGTATTTTCTCCTTGATCTGGGAGCTCTGGAATTTGGCGACAATATTCCTAGGAAATTTCTTTTTGTGATCTATTTGAGGAGGCAATCGATGGATTCTTTCAATTTCTATTTTGCCCTGTGGCTCTAGAATATCAGGGCAGTTCTCCTTGATAATTTCTTGAAAGATGATATCTAGGCTCTTTTTTGATAATGGCTTTCAGGTAGTCCAATAATTTTTAAATTATCTCTCCTGGATCTATTTTCCAGGTCAGTGGTTTTTCCAATGAGATATTTCACATTGTCTTCCATTTTTTCATTCCTTTGGTTCTGTTTTACAATATCTTGATTTCTCATCAAGTCACTAGCTTCCACTTGCTCCAATCCAATTTTTAAAGTAGTATTTTCTTCAGTGGTCCTTTGGACCTCCTTTTCCATTTGGCTAATTCTGCCTTTCAAGGCATTCTTCTCCTCATTGGCTTTTTGGAGCTCATTTGACATTTGAGTTAGTCTGTTTTTTAAGGTGTTGTTTTTTTCAGTGTATTTTTCAGTATTTTTTGGGTCTCCTTTAGCAAGTCATTGACTTGTTTTTCATGGTTTTCTCGCATCCTTCTCATTTCTCTTCCAAATTTTTCCTCTACTTCTCTAACTTGCTTTTCCAAATCCTTTTTGAGCTCTTCCATGGCCTGGGACCAGTTCATGTTTTTCTTGGAGGCTTTTGGTGTAGGCTCTTCCACTTTTTTGACTTCTTTAGGCTGTATGTTTTGGTCTTCTTTGTCAGCAAAGAAAGAATGCAAAGTCTGAGACTGAATCTCGGTGCGTTTTTGCTGCCTGGCCATATTCCCAGCCAACTAACTTGACCTTTGAGTTTTTCAGTGGGGTATGACTGCTTGTAGACTAGAGAGTTCTATGTTCCATGTTTGGGGGGGAGGTGCCAGCTCTGCCACACCAGCACTGCTCCTTCCCCAAGAACCCCCAACCCGGACTGGGCTTAGATCTTCAGCAGGCTATGCACTCCTGCTCTGATCCACCACTTAATTCCTCCCACCACGTGGGCCTGGAGCCGGAAGCAATGACAGCCATAGCTGCCCCACCTCCGCTGCCCCCGGGACTGGAAGCTGATCCGCAAACTCCTTCCACTCCCGCAGCTTTTCCCACTAACCTTCTCAGCAGTCTTTGGTGTTTGTGGGTTGAGAAGTCTGGTAACTGCCGCAGCTCATTGATTCAGGGTGCTAGGGCATGCTCTGCCAGGTTGCTGCTCTTGTTGGTCCATGCCACTCGGGCTGGGCTCTGTTTCACTCCGTTCCCAGCTCCCAGCTCCCAGCTCCCAGCTGCGTGTGAGATAGACCTCACCCAGAGACCATCCAGGCTGTCCTGGCCTGGAGCCCTGCTTCCCTCTGCTGTTTTGTGGGTTCTGCCATTCTAGAATTGGTTAAGAGCCATTTTTATAGGTTTTTGGGGGTTCTCGGTATGGAGCTCACGCTAGTCCCTGCTTACCAGCCGCCATCTTGGCTCCGCCCCCGATAATTCCTTGAAAGATGATATCTAGGCTCTTTTTTTGATCATGGCTTTCAGGTAGTCCAATAATTTTTAAATTATCTCTCCTGGATCTATTTTCTAGGGCAGTGGTTTTTCCAATGAGATATTTCACATTATCTTCTATTTTTTCATTCCTTTGGTTCAATTTTATAATATCTTGATTTCTCATCAAGTCACTAGCTTCCACTTGCTCCAATCTCATTTTAAGGTAGTATTTTCCTCAGCGGTCTTTTGGACCTCCTTTTCCATTTGGCTAATTCTGCCTTTCAAGGCATTCTTCTCCTCATTGGCTTTTTGGAGCTCTTTTGACATTTGAGTTAGTCCATTTTTTAAAGTGTTGTTTTCTTCAATATTTTTTTCAGGTCTCCTTTAGCAAGTCATTGACTTCTTTTTCATGGTTTTCTTGCATCATTCTCATTTCTTGTCCCAATTTTTCCTCTACTTCTCTAACTTGCTTTTCCAACTCCTTTTGGAGCTCTTCAGTGGCCTGAGACCAGTTCATGTTTTTCTTAGGGGCTTTTGGTGTAGGCTCTTGGACTTTGTTGACTTCTTCAGGCCATATGTTTTGGTCTTCTTTGTCACCAAAGAAGGATTCCAAAGTCTGAGACTGAATCTGGGTGTGTTTTCGCTGCCTGGTCATGTTCCCAGCCAACTTACTTGACCCTTGAGTTTTTTGTTGGGGTATGACTGCTTGTAGAGCAAAGAGTACTTTGTTCCAAGCTTTAGGGGATTCACTGTTGATTTCAGCCTATTTCTATACAGCCAGCTCCGCCACCTCAGCACTCCTCCTTCCTCAAGAACCACCAACCCTGACCTGATGCAAATCTTCAGCAGGATCTGCACTTCTGCTCTGATCTGCCACTTAATTCCTCCCACCATGTGGGCCTGTGGCCAGAAGTAACTGCAGCTGTAGTTCTGTAGCTGCACCTCCCCCGCTGCCCCTGGGGTGGTGGCTGAACCGGGAACTCTGTCCCCCGCAGCTTTTCCCACTAACCTTCTCTGTTGTCTTTGGTGTTTGTTACGTTGAGAAGTCTGGTAACTACCACAGCTCACTGATTCAGGGTGCTAGGGCCTGGCCTGCCCGGCTCCTGCTCTGATTGGTCCTGCTGCCTCCCACACAGAGCTCTGCTCCCCTCCACTCCGTGGGCCTTATCCAGCAACCATACAGGCTGTCCTGGGCTGGATCCCTGCTTCCCTCTGCTATTTTGTGGGTTCTGAAATTCTTGAATTTGTTCAGAGCCATTTTTATAGGTTTTTGGAGGGACATGGTGGGGAGCTCATGCAAGTCCCTGCTTTCCAGCCACCATCTTGGCTCCACCCCAAATGTCCCATATTTAAACATCAATCTAGGGGTGATATAAGTTTTAGACCTTTGCCCATTGACCAGTATGTTCTCCAAGAAGTAACTCATCTTAATAATCTCACTATGATTGAAACCCAAAGACAAAAGGGAACTACAGATCAGTGTGCGATTGACTCACGAAATGGGCTTGGGAAGTAAGCCAAGGTATGGGAGATGTGGATTTAATGGTAAATCCAAAAGCAAACAGGAGTGTCATTTACAAGGACCCTCAGTCATCTTGCCTCATAATATTCATGATGCACATTTGCAAATTAAGATAAATACAACCTGTACATCACCACCCACTTCAGAGAATGCAGATGTGGACAGATTCTGTGAAGAACATAGCGGGTCATTCAAAACAAGTTCGCAGATATCACTATTGATTGTAGTACAAAGACAGGAGCATAAATATATGCAGCAAGATATGACTCAGAATCAATGAATGAAAGGAGATAAATATTTTGAAAATTATTCAGAAGCCTCAAGCTTGTAAATTATTCAGAAATGTGGCTCTTGATGATATCAGCAAGAGGAGAGTCAGAAGAAACTGGGCGTGTTTGGCACTGAACGATTTCACATGCACGTAAATGAAATTTCATTTGAATAGACAGGAAATTGTGGGCATAGACAGGAGATTTGTCTCTGAATCTGCGTACAGGCAGACTATCAATTAGTTAGAACAAAGGTCAAAATTAACATTAATTTAGAGGACAGGAGAGAGATGAGACAACACTACATGCAATTACAACAGTGACTTACTCAGCTGTTCATGCTGAAAACTGGGAAATGGATCATGGAAAAGCCTGGATTCTGTTCACCCTCATTTCTTAGAAAGCTTAGCTCCAATATAGTAGGTATGACATGGAGGGAACACAGACAGTCCAGAAACCATGGCAGCCAACCAACCCTTGATCTCTTTGACAATTAGAGGGGCATGGTAGTCACAAGCAAAACTCATTGGAGGAGAAATTCATTTTCAGATTCTCAGATACAAGCCAGTAGAAGATTGTAAGAAGAAATGTCCCACAAAACAGTGAAAAGCAATGCAAGGGAAAAAAAGATGTCCAGAAAAAGTTCCTGTATGAACCAACCAAATGAGATCATCCCCCAAAGGAGACACAAATAAGGAGACAAAAACAGAAATAATTAGACTCAAAATTAAACAGGTTTTCAAGTATTTCTGGAGCAAGTTCCTCTAATTATCATTGAAAATACAGTTACCAAATTTAGGCACCTAAGACTTCAGTACCCAATGTGTCTTATGAGGAAGCAGAAATATTAATAAGAAAATGACATTGGAGAGAACATCTGGACCACACAGAAGAAACCTGACCCAGAACAAGTGTAAACCATCATCATCGTTGTTGTCATCATCATCACACACAAAGTTAGCACCTTCTGAATATCTAGAAAAACATAATCAATTTGGCTAGAATTATATACCAGAAGCTCAATGATTTTGTTTGACAGACCACAAATGCCCATAAATACACACATCAAGTAATCCTTGAGAACACAATAAATAAACAGTGTTGGAATCAGCCCATGATCACACACACATACACACACAAATAGAAAATAACCCAAAAAAGTCATTTCTAATCACCTGGACATAACACTGACCCACAAAATTCCCAAACAACATAACCTTTAAACTATCAGAATGAAAATTTTTCAAAATATAAAGACCTAGCCGATGAAATCAACCCATGTGGGGACAGGATGCCTTCCCCATCATCTTGTCTACTACTAGAGTTAGGCAAGCCTATAAAGGATGAAACTACATCATGATATTTTCACTCAGTTGCCAAATTAATCATTTTCTCCTTCTAGTTGAATGAACCCTAAATGCAGAATAGTAGCAGCAGAGTAACTTGTGCCAAAAGCACTTCTACGTGAACTCCGTGTAACATAAAATGGAGAAGTAAAGCAACTCACTTGTGTAGAGAGATTTAAAGCTTGCAAATTCTTTTGCATACCTTGTGTTCTGGTGACCCAAAGTGTGAAACAAGGTGGCTCAAAGGGCCAATGTTTAGCTTTGAAGTCAAAAATCTTTGGGCTCGGGTCCTGCTTCTGACACAATTGGCTGTCTCTCAATAGGTAAGCTGATTCAAGTGTGAGGGACTCTTGTTCATCCTTCATCCTTCCTATTCAGAGAGGACCAACGAGGGGTCAGTGCCTCTAGACGATGTCTAAGGCTCTAAGTCTCAGGCAAGAGGCTCATCTGCATTAGTGGAGGAAATTTCATTTGCATGGGCTTGGGCAATATTGTGGTAGACACCTGTAAGGAGCTTACCATCACTAACTTTTCCTTATTGAGTGTAGGATAGGGTGGTTAGGACTAAGCCCACTTTACCGTCTTTTGACATTAGATGGAGTTAGATCTTGACTTCAATAGGTGACCATGAAGGGTTTAACTGGGAGCTTTCTTGCCTGGGTCAGATTTGGTTGGAGTTTGAGTTAAGTTGCTAAGGTATCAACACTTCTCAACGTCATTAACCAGGAAGTCTAGAGACAAAGGCATGGGATTTGTGGAGGCTGAGGAACTCGAAGGAGAGGCTGTTCGAAGTGGTTGAAGAAGACTGAAAGCCTAATTTGGGAAGGAGACAAAGTGAGTTGGATATTCAAAACAATGGACCAAGCAGCAGAACAGGATGGAGGGAAATTTAAAAGAGGGGAGGCAGCTGCTGAGAGGGAGGGGCACAGAAAGCCAGGACAGTGGAAGGGGGAGGCAAACAATGTGGAACTTCCATTCCTGGCAGTGTTTGTTGGGAGATGTAAAGAATGGGGCAGCCTGGAATGGTGCTGTCCAGGAGATAAAATGTCCCTGGAGCTGAAATTTCCTGAAAGGTAAATGGGGTGGGGGGTGGGGTGGTGGTGGTGGTTACAAGCTCAGCTACTATGCAGCTAGTCCTATCCCAGCCAGCCACCAGCCAAGAAAACCAAGATCTCCCCAGACATGCTGCCATCTGCCTTGCCCCTGCATAGATCCCCTTCGTGCTGCTTCCCCATCCCCCACCCACTCACACTACGATAACAATAATAAAATCAACTCTGATTTTGCTGCTGGAGAGCTGGTGACAATGGGCCAGCCTACGCTTCCACTACTTTCCTTGTGGTCACTCAGATGCAAACTCCTGTCACTGTGCCCCAAATACATCTGCCCTACTAATAGAATGTAAGTTTCTTGAGGACAGGGACTATCTCCCTTTTGTTCTTGTCTCCCCAGTGTTTAGCAAACTAAGAAGCGAATATTAAGTGCTGAATAAAGGTTTGTTGGTTGATTAATTGATCATTAGTCTTCATTGGTGGCTCTTCCAGAAAGTTGCCTTAGGTCTTTTGGATCAGGAGACTCAGAGCAGATCCTGTTCATTGTAGACATTGAGAAGGGCTTCTGGGGCATGGAGTGGCATCAGTTCATTATTCATGTTCCCTGAGAGTCATAAGTTACAGTTAGTGCTTGGCATGTGCAGCAACTTTGTAGACTCATAGTCAGAAATCGTAAGTGATGTGTGAAACGAAGAATTCCTCTCCATCTAAGAGGGCGGATGCAGGCTGTGTTTGGCCATTCCTGTTCAGAAACATACTCTTCCATGGCTTCCAGCTCAAAGGCAGCCGCTGGAAGTCACCAGCTCCCTGAAGGAAACCTCTTTTATGATGGTTTACGTCTTCTTAACTGTCACCGTTTTCCTTCATAGCTACCTCAGCAGTTTCAATTCACTGCTAAGAGAAGACCGCAGAGGCTCTCACTTCATTCAGCTCCTTCAGCAAAATTCAACCCATTAAAAAAAGAAGAAAAAAGGTCTTAGAGTGTCTCTGAATGTGGATACATGTGGCAGAGGCATGAAGCTGACCTGGGAGGATGGAAAATCACCCGGGTTACTAGAGGTGTGTGTGTGTGTGTGTGTGTGTGTGTGTGCATGCACATATACACCCATATGGATATGTGTGTGTGTCCATAGAGAGACAGGGGAGGGGTAGTGTACACTATTGGATAGAGTGTTGTACTTGGAGGCAGGAAAACTTGAGGCGAAATTGTACCTCTTCTGATCACTAGGTACGTGACTCAGACCAAGCCACATCGCCCCTGCGTACGTCAGAAACCTCCTAGGACTTAGCTATTAAATCATAGATGGGATGTAATATGCCTTGGTTGTGGTGGTCACCATGCCAAGAGTCCCCCACACAGATAAAACCACAAGTTTCTTTAAGGTATTCTGTAACTATTAACGGTAGATCGGTAGGTGGAGAAATCGATGAGAACTACGAAGAGAGGAAAGAAGAAAGGAAGGAAGGAAGGGAGGGAGGGAAGGGAGGGAGGGAGGGAAGGAAGGAAGGAAGGAAGGGAGGGAGGGAAGGAAGGAGGGAGGGAAGGGAGGAGGGGAGGGAAAGGAGAGAGGGAGGGAGGAGGGAGGGAAGGGAGGGAGGAAGGGAGGGAGGGGGAAGGGAGGGAGGGAAAGAGAGAAGGAAGGGAGGGAGGGAAGGGAGGGAGGGAGGGAAGGAAGGAAGGAAGGAAGGGAGGGAGGGAAGGAAGGAGGGAGGGAAGGGAGGAGGGGAGGGAAAGGAGGGAGGGAGGGAGGAGGGAGGGAAGGGATGGAGGAGGGAAGGCAGCAAGGAAGGAAGGAAGGAAGGAAGGGAGGAAGGGAGGGAGGGAGGCAGAAAGGAAGGAAGGGAGGGAGGGAGGAAGGGAGGGAGGGGGAAGGGAGGGAGGGAAGGAAGGAAGAAAGCAAGGAAGGGAGGGAGGAAGGGAGGGAGGAGCATAGGACTAACTCAGAAGAGTAGGAAGCCCACTGAGTTTGCCTCTGTGTATAATATACAATATACACCTGTATCCAAGGGTTCATGTGTTTATATCTACAAAGAGAGAGGCAGAGACAGACACAGAGTGGGGTAGTAGAGAAAAGCCAGTCTGCAAGTCAGGGCGGGGGGCAGTGCAATACAATAGGAAGAGACCGAGGTTCAATTTCCACCTCTGATGTTTACTAGCTGTATGAACTTGGACAAGAAACAGCCACCCTGAGCCTCAGTTTCTTTATTTGTAAAATGAAGGGTTAGATTGGATGTTCTCAGAGGTCCCTTCAAGCTCAAATTCAATGAACTTTGGAGGTAAGGATAAGGTTCTGCCTCTGCTTAATCCTGGTCATGGGACTCTGGACAGGCAGTTTAACTCTTCAGGGCCCTAGGCAGTTCTCTGAGATGAAATTGCAGCCCTGCAACCCCCGTTTTTCATGGCAGAAAGAGTTCTTCCCTGGGATCTTCCTGAACAGATGAAATTGCAGATAGTCAAAAAGTAAAGAAGGAGTGGGGGAGGACACAGAAGGGCACTTTATCATGTACCAAGTGCATGCCAGGCATTTTAGTCTGGATTGTAATTTCTTCTTCTTCTTCTTCTTCTTCTTCTTCTTCTTCTTCTTCTTCTTCTTCTTCTTCTTCTTCTTCTTCTTCTTCTTCTTCTTCTTCTTCTTCTTCTTCTTCTTCCTCTTCTTCTTCTTCTTCTTCTTCTTCTTCTTCTTCTTCCTCTTCTTCTTCCTCTTCTTCTTCCTCTTCTTCTTCCTCTTCTTCTTCCTCTTCTTCTTCCTCTTCTTCTTCTTCTTCTTCTTCTTCTTCTTCTCCGCCTCCTCCTCCTCCTCCTCTTTCTTCTCCTTCTCCTTCTCCTCATTCTTCTTCCTCTTCTTCTTTTTCTTCTGCTTCATCATCATGTAAAGCTCTTTAAGGGTTTCAAAGCACTTTACAACTATTATCTTATTTTTTCTTACAATAACCCTGGAAGGAAGGTATTGTTATTATCCCAGTTTTATGTAGTCATTCTCTGAGAAAACTGAGGCAACCAGAGATTAAGTGACTTGCCCAGGTTGGTGCAGCTAGTAAGTATCTAAGGAATCATTTGAACTACAAGTCCAGATTTCTGTTTTCTTGTGCCTCCTAGCTGCCCATTTCAACAGTGTGGAAATTATCCATTTCCCAGTAGGGAAACTCCTTCCAAAAATAATTCATTTGTGATTTATAATTTTAGAGAGCTGTATGAATCCTGGGAAGGTAGGGAGAGCAGGAAGTATTCTGTGGGCTTCTCCCTATTCTTCATGCCAAATAATACAATTTAAAAGCCCAAATATGGAAAATTCAGCAGTGACTGGAAGAGGAAAAGTGAACAAATTCGACATTCATGGTAATTCTTATGAGGAAACATAATAGAACTAAACCCAGTAGTACCTGAATCTTGACATTCCTGTGGGGCTTGATCCTCTCCTCCCAGCCTGGGCCACTGGGTGCTCCTATGACCCCCATGGGTATGGACATTCTGCATTCCAGTCTTTGGAGTGAGTCCTTGGTAGCATCCCTAGGAAAGCCCTCGCACCATAGGAAGTCGAGGTGGGCCCAGTGACTCAGACTAGGCCTGAGGATACAGAAGGAAAGGTGGCACCTGTGGAAGGGTTTGGACCCTGGGTAGATCAAGAAAGCATATGTGTTTGGAGGCCAGAAAAGAGGTAGGTTATAAGTATTTACTATAGCACAGGAGAGAATCAATAGATGTCTAAGAAAGATAGAAAAGAGGCCAAGTGCAAAGAGAACTAAGAGTTCCTTCTCTTAGCACTGTCCTGGGGGACTCTGTACCCACAATGAAGATAACCAGACCCAGGGGGACAGCCTACAGGCAAAAGAAAGTCGTTTGCAGAGACAGCTGCGGAGCCCAGAAACGTGGGACTGTGAAGGCAGAGTCGAGGCCTACTCTCTGTAGCCCCTGGGATGGGTCCCCCTTCCCCTCAGAGGCCTACAAGCTAATCCTAGGGGTACAAGAGAAGGAAGAGTTGGGGCCCAGCAGTACCGGCCAGCCCAGATAGCAAGAATGTCTACGTCAAGGACACCATAAGCAACGCAGCACTGGTTGACCAAGGTGGACAGAGGCAGCCAAAAAAGAGAAATGAGCGAACGTTATGAGCACAGAGGCATCTGTGCCAGAAAGTATTTCATAATCAAAGAAAGTGAGTCAAAATCTCATAAGAAAAATGCAGATAGAATAAGCAATTCTTCAAGACTCCTGAAAAACTTCCTGTACCTCCAGAATGGTTGAAAAGAATGAGCAAATAATTAAGTGTGAATAGCCCCAAACCAAGGACAGGAATCGAGCTCTGCGAGGTCCTGTTGATGTCAGCTTCATGCAGTCTCTTGTGGAGTCCCTTCTCTTCTCTGACACAGTGCCCCTTCATTCCCTCAGCTGATGCCTAGAATACTCTAATAGCCTATGGGTTGGTCTGCCAACCTCCATCTCTCCCAGTGCCAATCCATTCTCCATTCAGGGGTCTAACTGATCTTCCTAAAGTGCAGTTCTGACCATATCCCTCCCCTCCTCAAGAAACTCCAGTGGCTCCCTATCACCTCCAGGATCATATAGAAAATCTTCGATTTCATTTGGCATTCTAAGCTCTTCACAACCTGGGCCCCTCCTCCCTTTGTTGACTGACTTAAAGATGAAATAAATGCATATAACTACAAATGAGTGAACTTAGAACAGACGTTAGCGACGCTGTCCCTCAGAGTGGATTGTCTGAAAAAAGAGAAGGAAATCGGATACAGAAGGAAACAATGCAGATACAGAAAGAAAAATAAGGGAACTTTGTTTTTAAAAGACTGAAAGAATACACACGAGTTCTATAAAACAAGAGCCCTGAAGTTGCAGAGAGGATGCCAAGAGACAACCTACAGAGCAGAGGCCTCCAGGGAAAGACGAGAAAACAAAATCATGATGGCTGAAGTTCAAGAAATCCCAGAATCTTGGAAGCAAATGTCAAAGAACACATTAAGGCAATGTATAAAACACCAAGAGAAAGAAACCTACCATGAGTATGTGTGTGTATATATTTATACATGCATAACCATATAGGCATATGTATACATAAACACAAGACTAAGAAGTATTTTATACATGTACACATACACACATACACATACATATATGCATACATATGTACATACAAACATACAGGTGCCTGTGTGTATTGTGTGGGGAGTACCCTGGCCTCATTCTCCCAAAGCAAAGCAGGCTGCCTTTCCTCCTAGGGTTCTGGGGGGGGGGGCCCTAGTGGTCTGAGGTTATCTCTTTTCTAATGCTGTCAGGTTGTGCCCCCATTCCAGTATGGTCATTCAAATATTAGCACCCAGTGGTTAGCAGCCCAGCTCCATTTAACTTATTAGAGTCTATTCACTTTTACCAAGGGATATTAACTTCCCAGATATAGCAAATGCTAAAGTACTATCCACCCCTAACACTTTGGGAACACACTCTCCCCTGTGATCCCTCAGTCCCTGGAGGGTGAGCACAGACCTACTACAGTTTCTATCGAGCAATGGTCCTACCCATTTCACATCCAAATAGACAGCTCTGCTGGATGAGCTGACACTGGCCTGGATCCCAAAGGTCACTCCTGGCTCCTTAGGGCCTTGGGGTCATCTACATGGACTGTCTGGCTGCCAGTGCTAGCACAGACTCTCCTATCTGATATCCTGGTGGCTCACTTACTAACCCTTCAAATCCTGCAAGGCCATGGCCTCTGATCTCCTTCAACTCATTGAAAGTGAATTCCTTCCGATTCTGGCTCCTCAGCCAGTCAAACAAAGGCCCTTTTTCATTGAATGGTTATCAGGCCAGAACCAGTTATGGAATGTCTAGGTGTGTTCCAGATCACTGAGGCACAATTGTGGCTCTGCCATGTCATCATGCCACTTCAAAAGTCAATCCCAATCCTCTTCCATGGGGGCGGGGTATTGTGTCAACCAAGCTTTGTTGCACTTGCTCATAAATCCCCCCGCCTTTGCATCTTTGCATATATATATATATATATATATATGTATGTATGTATGTATGCAATATATGTATATATATGTATGTGTATATATATATATATATATATATATATATATATAGTTAATGGAAGAAAAAATAAACTTAGCCATTGTAAACCTTCAATGTAAATGGATTCATTTCCCTCAATAGAAAGAGAGTTCCCCAGGGAACTGAAGGATTAAGAAAATCATCCCTGGTCACAAAGCTACCATGAAACAGGAATTAGACTCTAACATATTTTCTGACTCCAAGGCCATCTCAATTCATAATTCCCTACATTGCCTCTCAGAGCCAGACCTCTTAGTCTGTACCTGCCTTAGGAACTTTCCTAGGACTAAACTATTAAGCCATGAAGCAGCTGTGATCTCCATTCACAGTGAGTATTCCCCACGCTAACACAAGCACCGCAGAACTTTTAGATAGTGTACATGTATACATATATATGTGTACATTATTGGTATATTCATATGTATCTATGTATACATGAGAGGCAGTGTGGTATAGGGATGAAGGGAATGAGCATTTATTAAGCTCTTACTATATGCCAGGCACTGTGCTAAGTGCTGCACAAACATCATCTATATGATACAATACCTCTGTAATGTAGGTAGAATCATTGTCCCTCTTTTATAGTAGAAGAAACTGAGGTAGGCTGAAGTCAAGTAACTTGTCCAGGGTCACACAGCTAGTAAGTGATTGAAACCAGATTTGAACTCAGGTCTTCCTAACTCCGTGTCCAAAGTGCTATCCTTTGCACCAACCAGCTGTCTCTGAGCATAAGCGTTGTTTTCCAGTCATTGTAGTCATGTCTGACTCTTTGTAACCCCATTTGAGATTTTCTTGGCAAAGACACCAGAGTGGTTTTCCATTTCTTTCTCCAGTTCATTTTACAGACAAGCAAACAGAGGCAAACAGGGTTAAGTGATTTGCCCAATGTCACACAGTTGGTAAGTGTTCGAGGCCAAATTTGAACAGTTTCTCCTTACTCCAGGACCAGTGCTCTATCCACTGCACCACCTAGCTGCCATATATATTAGCTGAGCATATACCAAGTACCAAATTTACTAAGTCTTTCAAAGTTATTTGTCTTTACAATATTATTGTATACTGTATCACTGTATACATTCTTGTCCTAGTTTTGTTCATTTCACCCTGCATCAGTTCACGCAAATCTTCCCAGGTGTCTCTGAAACAATCCCCTACACCATTTCTTACAGCACCACAGTATTCCATCACAATTATATATTACTTGTTCAGCCATTCCCCAATTGTTGGGCACCCCCTCAGTTTCTGGTTCTTTGACACCACAAAAAGAATTGCTATACATGTTTTGGAACATCCTTAGTTTGAGTTTGTTTTGTTTAGGAATAATCTCTCCTTTAACCTGTGTCTCCCTAATTCCCACTTCTCACTCTTTCCTCCTATTTCCCTCACCAGTGAAATGTACCCAACTCTTTAGGTATATTTTCCTTTCTTTGACCAGTTCAAATGAGAAGCAGATTCACATCTCAGCCCTTCCTCTATCCCTTCCTTCTTGTTTGTACAGACTTCTATTTCTGTATTCTGATTACATGAGATATTATTCCCCATTCTTCCTCTCTCTTTTTCCCCCAGTGCATTCTTCTTTCCCTTCCTTTTTCTTTTAAGATCATCACAATGTGACAGAACCAGTCACAAGCCCTCTGTCTAATTAGACTCCCTCTGTGAGCCCTTGTGATGCTAGGATTCCGAGGGAACAGATATCATCTGCCTATATTAGAATGTACCAGATTTCTCCTTGCTTAGTTCCTTTTGATTGATAGCTTATGTTTGCCTTTTTGTTGTCCTCTTGACTCCTGTGTTAGCACTTCAAAGGCTCTCTTCAGCTGTCTTTTCATCAGAAATGTTTAGAAATTCTCTATTTCATTAAAGATCCATTTTTTCCCCTGTAGAATTATATTCAGTTTTGCCAACTAAGTCATTCTTTCCTTTAAGCTTCTATTTCTTTATTGCATTTTGGAATATTTCTTTCCAAGCTCTCTGCTTGCTTTTCATGGTATCTGCTACCTTACATGTGACTCTTCAAGAGTCAAATCCTTTCTTGCTGAATTTTTGCAGTATTTTTTCTTGTCCTTCAAGACCCAACTAAAATTCTATCTTCTACAGGAAGCCTTGGTCAATCACTTTTAATACTAACACCTTTCCTATGTTAATTATCTCCCATTTTTCTTGTATTTAGCATTTTTGGCATATATTTGTTTGCATGTTGTCTTCCCTTTTTGATCATAAGCTTTTGAGGGCAGGTACTCCTTTTTTGCTTTTTTGTATCTCTAGCACTTAGCACAGTGCATAACATATAGTAGGCACTTAATATATGTTTATTGGTTGATTGATCATCATGATAGTCACCAAAGAAAAGAAAGAAATCGTGGTGGTCTGGAAAAGTCAGATAAAGTTTAATAGAATAATTAGTTCTTGAATTGGGCCATGAATTAATCAATTGATCGATCAAGAAACATTTATTAAGTGCCTACTGTGTGCCAGGTATTGTCCCAAGGGTTAAGGATACAAAAAGAGCAAAAACTGCCTCTGGCCTCAAGAAACAAAAAGTTAGACAGGAGGAATGAAGAGAGGAGAAGGATTTTTTGAGGGGAGAATAGGATGATCAAAGGTGGAAAGAGAATGTATAAAAAATTACAAAGAGATTGTTTTATTGCTACCAATGTCTTGTTATCAGCAGGAGTGGTTGATAAGGAAGGATTTGAGGCAGGGCTAACCTCCCTTCCTGTGTCTGTGCTCCAGAGATGTGCTTATCCTCAAGCCAAGAAGAGATAGTTGAGAGGGCTGGATAGCTCTAATCAGGTAATGAAGAGACTACTAGATAAATGTTAGGAGGCAAGACTATCAAAGGAAATAATGAAAAAAAAGTAAAGGAAGGAAGTTTGGCAGTAGCAGATCTCAAAGTGTAGTATAAGGCAGTAAGTACTGAAACCATCTGGTGCTGCTAAGAAATTGAAAGGTGGATCAGTGGAATAGAGCAGACATGCAATTTAGAGCAATAAATAAACAAAATAACCTTATGTTTGACAAAGGTAAAGACTTAAGATTTTGGGAGAAGAATCCATTATTTGGTAAAAATTGTTGGGAAAACTGGAAAGCAGCATGGATACATGACCTAGATGTAAAGAGAGATTTTACAAAAAATTAGAAGGATGTGGAATGTGTTATCAGACTTATGGACAGGCAAACAACTTAAGAATACAAGAGCTAGAGAGCAAAGTTAGGTGTAAAATGGATAATTTCTGTTACGTTAAATTAAAAAGGGTATATGCAACTAAAACAAATGTAACCAAGATCAGAAGGAAAGCAGAAAACTGGGTGAAAGTTATAGACAGTTTATCAGTTAAAGGTCTCATCTCAAATAAATAAAGAACTCTCTCCCATCTATGATAATATGAGTCATTTGCCAAGTGATAAACGGTCAAAGGATATGAACAGGCAGTTCTCCAATGAAGAGATCAAAACAATTTATAGTCATATTCTCTAAATCATTATTGATTACAGGTATGTAAATTAAAGCAACCTTGAGATATCATTTAACACCTACCAGACTTGCTAAAATGATAGAAGGGGAAAGTGACAAATGTTGAAGGGGATGTGGAAAAATTGGAACACTAATTCATTGTTGGTGGAGTTGTGAACTGATCCAACTGTTCTGGAGAGCAATTTGAAACTATGCCCAAAGGGCTATAAAGCTTTGCCTACCCCTTTGACCCAGCAATACCATTACTAGATGTGTATCCCAAAGAGGTCATTAAAAAAGGGGAAAGGACCCACATGTACAAAAATATTTATAGCAGCTCTTTTTGTTGTGGCATGGAATTGGAAAGTGAGTGGTTGCACATCTATTGGGGACTGACTGAACAAGTTGTGGTATATGAATGTAATGGAATACTACTGTGCTATCAGAAATGATGAGCAGGAAGGTTAAGAAAAACAAAACCTGTAAAGACTTACATAAACTGATGCTGAGTGAAGTGAGCAGAACCAGGAGAACCCTATACACAGGAACGGCAACATTGTGCCATGATCAACTATGACAGACGTAGCTCTTCTCAGCAATACCATGATCTAAGACAATTTAAAAAGACTCATAATGGAAAATGCTAAATTTGGAGCCCAAAATCTTACAAAAATGAATGTTGAAAACTATCTTTACATGTAATTGGAAAAAAACACTATTAAGTGAGAAAAAAACAATTACTACTCTGACAATTATAAATATTTCTGCCATGAATTGTCAAATATTTTAAGAAAAAATAAAATGATTTTTCATGTTTAAAAAATTAATGATTGAATGAATACGTTATTTTGACTGTTACAAATACTCAAATTAACTATAAAGAACATACAAAGAAAAAAAATTATCTGCTTCCAAAGAATGGACCAATAAATAGAAGTATGTATAGGAAAAAAGAAATTCACATGATAATTTTGTTGTATATTTGAAAGAAATTGCAAGTTGTGCATAGCAGATTTGTAGTTTCATGTGCAATCATCTTTTTTTTTAATTGTACTGTTATGGAAATGTGTGTTTTATTCCATAAATTAAAAATAACATTTAATAATGAAAAAGAGAAAAACATTAACATGCTGCTACCAGGGTAATTCCAGAGAGAGAGACAGACAGAGAGAGAGAGAGAGAGAGAGAGAGAGAGAGAGAGAGAGAGAGAGAGAGAGAGAGATGGTCTTGAAGATTTGGGAAGAAGTCAATACTTCACTGTTGGAACTGCATGAACAAAGAATATTCTCTTGTAGCTGATGGGTCATCACTGATACTAGAAGAGCACTCTACAGAAACCAATCCATTCAGTGGTGATCTGGAAATATAGATAATGCCCCCATTCTCAGAGAAGGAAAAACTGGAAGTTATAATAATGGCTAGTATTAATTTATATAATCCTTTAAAGCTTGCAAAGCATTTTATCTGTTATCTTATTGATCCCCACGATAATCTTATAAAGTACTTTGTATTACCATTCCCGCTTACATATAGAAGGAAACTGAGGCAGAGGTGAAATGACTTGACTGACACATGTCTGAGGTAGGTGATAACACTATCCTGCATCCTTGGTCCAGGTTAAACCCCACCAAGATGTCGTTGTTCTTTTATCTTGTGCTTCTCCCGTACCCCTCGACCACTCGCACACTCCTATCAACAGGTTAGTGAATACAGCAATGAGTGAAATCATCTTTCCCATGAAATTGATTTTGTCCCACATGATATTCCATGACCCCAGGAAACTCTTCTAATCCCATGACAAGTAGCCTGTTTCTGAGGAAGTGTATCATGATAGCAATAATAACACTATTTACTCCTCCATCTCTAATTAAATTTAATGATCCTCCCCCCCGAAAAAAAATTAAGCACCTACTCTGGTGCTGTGCCAATTTCCGGAGATATAAACATAGTGTTTGTCCTCAAGGTGCTTAGATTTCATTGCAGTGAGTTCATCCCTATAACAAACTGCCTTCTTCAACGTGTTTCACAACTTCCTGTACACTTTTGTAAGTGGTTGCATGAGCTACTGTGGCCAAAGCACAATCTATCAGGTGACATGAATTCATCAAGAGCATCTAAATTCTGGCTCACTACTTGTCTCCTTGCTTATCTTGGGTATCAACTCTCTCTTAATTCTTTTTTTTTTACTGTAATTCCAGTGTGAAGGTGGCTCACCTTGGCAGAAAAGCAAATCAAAATGAGAATGTAGGAGCTGTCCTGCCCTCTGCTGTCATTCAGCATCATCCCATCCACCCTGAGCAGGGGACCTTTCTCTTCCAGGATGTGTCCTTCTCTCTGAAGTTGTTCTCTTTACCTCAGACAATAGGTTAGCCAATAGGTTGAACCCACTGAATAAACAGCCTTTTTTGTTCAGAGTGAAGGAGAGTTTTAATGAGGACTGACTCCAGGAAATTTCTAGCTTATTAACAAAGGTGCAGTTCATCCATGCTCTAAACGAAAGATATGAAGATCAAGGACACAGAAATATTCTTCAAAAACAGTGGAATTAAGCACCTCCTCTGGACCTAGGCAGCTAGCTTTTGAACCAGGCAATGACAGTGATGATGATGACAAGGGTGATGACGATGACTATGATGACAATGATGGTGACGGCGATGATGATGATGCCGATGATGACGGTAATGACGATGACGACAACGATGATGATGATGATGGTATGGCATTTATGTATCACTTCCAAGCTTGTGTGTTGGCAATCAAAATGGGCTACTAAGTGCCCTTGAAGAGTTTGGCCTTTGTTTGCTTGGTTAGACTGGGAGTCCTTCGTGACCTCTTTAGGGGAGGGCCTAGTTTACATGGGTTTGTGTGGCATGTTTGGGACATCAGACGTTTTCAGACAACGTGGGTTTAAGTCACCTCTTGGTGACGATTTTAGGTCATGTGGGTGAGTTGCATGTGTGACTCACCCTTGACCCTGAAAAAGATAGAAAACCAGGGGTTGGCTTTCTATTTTTCGGAGCTCTTACCCACAGCAGTTGTGGTGAGCATGACTCTGGGCCAGCCCTTGTTATGAGCTGAACTTAGATGCTCATAACTATGAATTGTATTTGGTCTGTCTGTCAATGTTTGTAATTTGTTTGTATTTGCTCCTTAGTTCAGGGTGCTGGCTTTATCCCCTGAACTAAGTGAATGGTATTTGTATGCTGGATTAAAGTAAGCTTGTTAACCTCTTAACGTTGCTTTCCTTAGAAAAGCAGATCAAAAGAATCTGGGCTTTGGCAGCATTCTTGTTGTTGTGCTTGTGTTGGTCTTTCACCTCCCACAATAGCTGCTAGCTGGATTGTTGAAACAGCTTGCAAAGTTCTTTAGGTCCTCTCTCTCTCTCCAGCCTCAGGAGACCCGAGTTAAGTCAAGCCAACTGTCTTTACTAAGTGCCTGTGTGTGTAGGGTGCTGGGATACAAAGAAGGGCAAAAAAGGTTCCTGCCCTAGGAAAAACTAGCAATATAATGGGAAGACAACAGCCAAACAATATTGTACATGCAAGATATATACAGGAAAAGTGGAGGGAGTCTTAGAGGGGAAGCACTAGAAGTAAAAGTAATTGGGAAAGTTTTCCTACAGAAGATGGGAGTTTAGCTGAGACTTGAAGGAAGTCAGTAGGCAGAGATAAGGAAAGAGCACTCTGGGCAGAGGAGGCAGCCAGAGAACACTCCTGGAGCCATGAGAAGGAGTGTCTTGTTTATGGACAAGCAAGAAGGCTGGCGTCACTGGCTAATAGTGCATGGTGGGGCATGAAGTATAAAACAAATAGGAAGGGAGGAGAGGAAGACCAAGTTATGGAAAGCATTGAGTGCCAAAAAAATTTCTATTTGATACTGGAGATAATTGTTCTTGTTTTCTGTCCTTCAGTCTCAAAGAGGACCATGACATCAGTGAAACGATACCATGGCATGCAAATAAACTGGATTTAAGTGAGAGAGGGCTGTGCAAAGTCACCAGCCTCACTTTCTCCTCCAGAGCCATCTGGGTCCAATGGTAAAACATACATCAGAATGACTGGGGTTGGCCCTGGAATTGGGAGATTTTGAGCATAGGATGCTACTGGAGTTGATTGAATAGGAGAGGAGGGATAGTAACAGAGTCAGGCTTGCACTTTAAGAAGATCAGTTTCACAACTCAGTTCAGGAGAGACTGGAAAGGGAAGAGACTTGAGGTAGTCCACCAATCAAAAGGCTATCTAAATAGGCCAGGTGCAAGTTGATGATGGCCTGTGCCAGGTAGCAGCCATGTCAATGGGGAGAAGATGGACTGAAGATAGAAATGGCAGAACTTGGCATCTGGTTTTATACTGGGGAGTCAAAGATGACCAGGAAATCTGGCTAACTGGAAGATTGGTGGGGCCTACAAAAGTAATGGGGCAAGTTAGAAGAGAAAGTTTGGGGGGAAATGGAATATGTTCAGTTCTGGATACGTTGACTTTAAGATGTCTATGGGACATCCAGCTGAGATATCTAATCAGTGGTTAAAGATGCAAACCAGAGGTTAGGAGAGAGGCTAAGGTTAGGTAAATATATTTGAGTCATCTTTATAAAGAGCATGATAGAAGCATGGGAGACTATAAGATCATTAAGTAAGAGTAGAAATTGTTACTATACATAATATTCCGATTTCACAGATGAAGAAACTGCACCTCCAAGGGATAAAGTGATTTGCTTGAGGTCAACATCCCCTGTAAGTGTCATTGATTTAATTTTAATTCATATTTTTATGGCTTCAAGCCCAACATCTTAACCATTAATCCAGGCAAACAGGAAACAATAGGTTTCCCAGCTGTAACTCCAAGTGAGGAGGCATGGTGAGAAAGAAAGACAGAGAGAAACTGAGAGATTGAAAAAGAGAAAGACAGAGAGGGAAGGGAGAGACAGATAGACACACAGACAGAGACAGAGACACAGAGACACAGAGACAGAGAGATGAAGACAGAGGCAGCTGGCTGGTATAGACAGAGCACATGCAGTCATCCTCCCCAAGGTCTTAGTATATGAGGAGTGCATTCCAATTTCCAGGGCAGACGTGAAAGGCCAGGTAGATGCCCTCTGAGGCCCTTTCAAAGGGACCAGCCAGTTTGAAATCCAAGGACATGTGTCCTATCAGTAAAAGAAAGCTATAGCTTCCAACCAGTCACTTGATTCACTGGGGCCCACCTTCCCACCTTCCTGGAAACCATTGTTCTAGCTGCTGTTGGGATGGGGGAGGGGCAATATCACCTGCCCCCCCCCCACTTTCTCCTCAAACAATCTGAAAGTAATGAGGTGTCTGTTGTGATTATGATATGGCCAAGGACAGCCAAGCAGACCCAGATCCCACTGCCCCTGTCAGTGCTGCAGGCTCTTCCGAGGCTAATGGAGGATGGGGAGGGAGGTGATAGAGAAATGGGGGTAGCAGTTAGAAATACCCAGGCCATATCGCCGGCAGAAATCCGAGTCTCTCTGGGGGGCCAGGTCTTCGTAGGTTTTCTCTCCTCACACCTGTCCATCTCTTACACGATGGAAGACAAAAGTCAATTAGATTTCACATCCAATTAAAGAGCATTCAGGCATCCAGTGACCTGGCAGCCCTCAAAACACTTGAAAGAAGCTGCCTTCCTAGAGAGACGCTGACCAGGGAGCTGGGGGAGGGGGAGCAGTGGCTGGACCAATGGAGAGGAGGAGCTGGAGCCTCCAAGGCCTGCAGCCAGAGACCCCCAATGCCCACATGGCACAACAAAAGCCTCGGGTATAAATGACATGGCCAGATCCTGCTGGGTCATCCTTTACCAGGTGAGCAAAGCAGGAAGCATGCTCGCAGGTGCCCTTCCCAGCTGCAGAGGAAGGACAGCTTCCACCATTGATTTACAAAACATGGTAGAAAACTATCCTAACACTTGAAAGGGGACAGATTCTCATGTGTAATAAGGGTAGCCCATGTTTCTTGCTCCCTCGACTCGATGTAATACAGTCTACCTGTTTACCGCAGACAAGGACCGGATCGAGGCTCTCACTGGAGTGGTCTTGTTTTTATTTTTTCTGCATCTCTTCCTTATTTTCAGTCCTTGCATGGCATCCTGCTCATATGAAGGTGAGTAGAGAGCAACAAGCTAGCTAACTCCAACCAGCACGAAGCAAGGATGGTAGGGAGGGAGAAGACACCAAGAAAGTGGGGAGGAAATGGAACTGTCTTGATGTCCTTGGGGAGAAGTGGGGAGTCCAGGGGACTTGGCACCTTCAAAGGAAATGCTTGCTTCCCAGCATGCTGCAATGTTAACAATTCACACTTACATAGGGCTTTACTGAAAGAATCTCTCCCCGGATCCTCACATTAATCTTGGTGGGGAGGCACCAAAGGTCTCCCATTTTGCAGATGAGAAAATGAAATTCAGAGAGGCTAGTTGTTTGCCCGTGGTCACAGAGCTTGTGTCTGAGGCAGAATTTAAACTCAGGACTTTATGATTCCAGACCAGCATACCACACGACCTCTCCAATGACCTTCTTTACCTCCAGTACCAATTCCTGGGAAGGCATTTTTGTTCTTTCCTTTCTAGTCCAAATATAATTCTCCTTGACATAGAAAAGAGAAGCAAAATCAGAAGTGAGTAGTTCTGATTTCCCTCTCTGTCCCCGGCCATCATCTGCCCATCATCTTTAATCCAGCATCTTTTTCCTTTCTACTATCTCCTCTTTTCTCCAGCAGAACTAAAAATATAAAAAAAAAATTCAATGGGATCATGGTGGTAGTGGCTAGTATCTTTCCTCACCAGGCTCCACCTCATTCTGAGCTCCCGTACTCCTGTTGTTCCTAGAAAAGGTCTGCATTTCCTTCCATCTTCCCTACTGGGAAATAAAGAAGAACAAAGAGAGTGCCCATAGTCGTACCTACAAGTTCTCTCTCTGATATTATTTCAGCTGAACCTTCCAATCACACTTTATGGTCAGGCAGGCAAATATCACCAGTCCTTCCTACCTTTGCTGTCTACTCACACCAAGCATTCCCTCCCTCATCTCCATGGTCCACTCTTATGGTCTCATTGATATTCATCATACATGACATTTTGTCTCTCATCTCCAGACAGAAGTTCTGTGGTTTACCCAGGGTCCCATGCCTAAGAAGTGAAATAGAATTGGAACTCAGGATTTCCTAATTTCAAGTCCAATGCTTTTCCTGCAGAACCATTGCTGAAGGGCTAATTGTACATCAACCAAATATGAGATGAGAACAAAATATTCTTTCCCTTGAGGAACTCGAGGAGCTTTAATTCAGGAGAAAACAGGCCCCAGGGTATAAATCAAACACATGTTAACCTTGGTGGGGATAGTGAAATCATGTAAAACACTCCCATATTAGTCGTTTTGTAGAAGAAGACTTGAGAAAGAAAGAGAGAGAGAGAGAGAGAGAGAGAGAGAGAGAGAGAGAGAGAGAGAGAGAGAAAGAAAGAAAGAAAGAAAGAAAGAAAGAAAGAAAGAAAGAAAGAAAGAAAGAAAGAAAGAAAGAAAAAGAAAAAGGAAGGAAGGAAGGAAGGAAGGAAGGAAGGAAAGGAAGGAAGGAAAGAAGGAAGGAAGGAAGGAAGGGAGGAAGGAAGGAAGGAAGGAGGAAGTGAAGAACACCATGCTTCAGTATATATTCAGACAGTATTAGTTCTTTCTTTGGAAGTGGATAGAATGTTTTATCATGAGTCTTGGTATTTTCCTGAACCATTGTATTGCTGAGAATAACTAAGTCATTCACAGTTCCTTATCGTACAGTGTTGCTGTTACCACGTACAGCATTCTCCTGGTTCTGCTCACTTCACTTTACATCAGTTCCTGTAAATTTTTCCAAGTTTTTCTGAAAGCATCCTCCTCGTCATTTCTTATAGCACAATAATATTCCATCACAATCATATACAACAGTTTGTGGTATATTCCCCAACTGATGGGCATCTTCTCAATTGCCAATTCTTAAGCACAACAAAAAAAGAGCTGCTATAAATATTTTTTTTTTGCACTAATAGTTCCTTTTCCCTTTTCTGTAATGTCTTTGGGATATAACTCTAGCAGTGGTATTTCTGGATCAAAGAGTATGCACAATTTTATAGCCTTAGGGCATAGTTCCAAATTGCTCTCCACAATGATTGGATCAGTTCACAACTCTACCAGTAGTGCATTAGTGTCTCAATTTCCCCATATACCCTCCAACGTTTATCATTTTCTTCCTTTGTCCTATTAGATAATCTGATTAGTGTGAGGTGATATCTCAGAGTTGTTTTAATTTGCATTCCTCTAATTAATAGTGATTTAGAGCATTTTATACAAGTTATAGATAGCTTTGATTTCTTTGTCTGAAAACTGCCTGTTCATATCCTTTGACTATTTGATCAATTGGGGAATGTATTTTTTATAAATTTGACTCAGTTCTCTATGTTTTTAGAAATGAGGCCTTTATCAGAGATACTTGCTACACAAAATTCTTAATTTTCTACTTTCCTTTTAATTTTTATTGCATTGGTTTATTTTGTGAGAAAGCATTAATTTTATATAATCAAAATTATCTATTTTACATTTTTAATGCTATCTATATTTTTCATTCCTAAATTCTTCCTTTATCCATAAATCTGACAGTAAACTATTCCATGCTCTTCTAATTTGCTTATGGCATCACCCTTTATGTTGAAAGCAGGTTCCCTTTTGATCTTATCTTGGTATACAGTGTGAGATGTTGGTCTATGCCTAGTTTTTCCAGTTTCTGTCTTTGTCAAATAATGAGTTTTCACTCCAAAAGCTTGGCTCTGAGAACAATATTTTCAAGAGAAACCATAATCCCAAGTACTTATCAGGTCCAAGGGTCATGGAAGAGTAAATTTTGAGATCAAAATTATGTGGACAAAGTCTGAGAGAAATACCCATCCTCTTACCAGAGTTGTTCCAAGGGTACTTTCAGAGAGTCCACCAAAGGTGAACTTAGATGTCAATAATTTTACTCAACTATAAAAAGCTGTTATTTTATCCACTTGTGACATAGTCCATGGAATATTGACTCTGAGGGAATAAGAGCAGGTTAGCGACTAATCCCAGGGAGATTTCTACATGGGCATTGGGAAAAATGGTAATGATGATGATGATGACGATGTTGATAAGTGACACATCATACTGAAGTTGCTTGTTCTTCATTTGGAAAAGGACCGACAGTATCATGGGTGATGTCTTGAGTTGGGCATGAATTGGATTTAAGTGAGGCAGAATTGCACAAAGCTGTCAGCCTCACTCTCTCTTCCAGGGTTATCCAAGTCCAGTGACGAGACAAAAGTTAGGATTACTGGCGATAGTGCAGGATGCAGTGGATGACCTTGGCATCTTCAATGTCTGACCAAGCTCTAAGCCCTCCACAACACTTGCTTCAGCTGCCTTCATGGCCCATTCCACCAGGGGAAGTCTTTACATGCTTGGGGCAGATACGTGTCCTAAATAATTGCCAGATTTGAGGACTGTTGGCTCCTCTCAACCTGGCTTAGCCCATCTGCCAAGATGGTTTATCAGGGTGTATCCACTGCACATACAATGGCGTCTTGGAGCCACAGGGGAGAGTTGGGTGAATCAGGTGTACGCCGAAGGTGGATGAGCTCAGTCACCCTCACACCAGAGGTGCTAATCCTCCTGAACACCACATACACCAAAAGTGAACATTCCATCTGCTAGTAGTGGAGTACTTCATAAATATTCCCTTGTTTAATCCTCATAGTAACCCTTCA
The DNA here is from genome assembly GCF_011100635.1 of Trichosurus vulpecula. NCBI lineage: Eukaryota > Metazoa > Chordata > Mammalia > Diprotodontia > Phalangeridae > Trichosurus > Trichosurus vulpecula. The sequence goes on along the minus strand of NW_023494555.1, from coordinate 225 downwards.
AAGAGCCATTATCATTACTAATTTGCAAATTAAAAAAAAGACATAGGGCAAGGAGGACGAATTATTTGCCCAGGGTCACAAAACTCATCAGTGTCAGTGATGGGGTTTAAACCCAGGTCTCTTTCCACTGGGTCTATAATACACAAGAGACTGAAACAGAGGGAATGTGAGTACAGGGTGACAGATTCAGGATATGAACTCTCTGGGGCATCCCTCCTCCCAATG